>NC_056466.1:36435737-36590737 GCF_008729295.1 Plectropomus leopardus
CATTGGTGTAGTGGTTAGTGCAGTCTCCTCACAGCAAAAGGGGTCCCGGATTTAAACCTGGGTTGGAAAGAGGTTCACACTTCATGCTGGGGACCCTTCCGTGCAGAGTTTGCATGTTCTCCCTGTGTCAGGGTAGGTCTCTGGGTTCTCTGGCTTCCCCCCACATTCCAAAGATATGCAGGTAATTGGTGACTCTTATTCACCTGTAGGTGTGAATGTGAGTGTGAATGGTTGTCTATCTCTGTGTGTCAGCCCTGGGACGGTCTGGCTATCTGTCCAGGGTGTACCCCGCCTCTTGCCCAATGACCGCTGACGACCCTTAAGAGGACAACAGCTACGGTCAATAAATGAATGAATGAAGGAATGCGGGTGGGTGAGGAGGTGGATAGGTCCCACAAACAACTGACTTTTGTGCAGTAGTCGGGAGTTAGCTTCCTGTGTGGATGGAGCTGAGTTGGGGTTTTTTTGTTTGGGTTTTTTCTACACCTTACCACGTACCTGTCCATGACTTTGTTGCCTTATCCTACCCATTTTGACAGTCCACATTGGTTGCCATGTGCTATTGTGTAAACATAAGGACCTTGCTGCAGCCCACCATGTGCATTTGTTGGCATCATGGTAATAATAGATTTTATTTATAACGCATTGTCACAGCATTAACAGCTGATGCAGAGGGATATTTAAAACATCATAAGTAGATGCAGGAGGTCACTGACAAAGCAGCACCATGTGAGGAGTGGGATGAGAAGGTGTTGGACTAGGACACTACTAATGTCCACAATAATGTCCCCTTATTTAAAAACAATTTCAAAACCCTACAATGGGAAAATGTGTCGGTCAAAATAAGTCTTACATATGCACAGGGAGCCTTTATTCATTTATATAAATTTGTTCTCTATATTATTGACAACCAGTAGGCCTGTTACTACTGATGTGGTTTTTAATCACCATTTCATATTCCTTTGAAATTTAATTCATATAGGGATCAGTGTTATAATTACTGAGGCTGTTTACTGACTCGCATTATTATCTGCACAATAATACAGCACATAGTCTCTCTGCATAAGAATGTGCGTTAGTAATGCACGGGTTGACCTGCAGCAAGTCTACCCTTAGAATTTGAGCTTTGCTGCACAAGATCATACTGAAGACAGAAAAACACACATTTTAATTGTGATATTTTTTCTGGAGATCAAATTAAATATAGCCAACATCAGGTCTGTTATTACCAGAAATTTTCAGTGCCAGTGTGTGGTTCAGGTTCGGGTCATTGATTAAGGCATAATAGTTTAGCAGGTGGATTACTTCTCATAATTGGCCAGGATGGTGTGGGCTTTAAAGAAAACTTAAATGATAATAATAATAATAATAATAATAATAATAATAATAATAATAATAATAATAATAATAAACAAACTTGCTGCTTTGTGTGGTGCCATGATACTTACAATTCAATTATCACCAATATTTAGCCCGTTCTCATTCTGAACACGTCAAATAGCACTAATCTGTTGCTTTTGGTGTATGAGCGCATGATGTGAAAAGCCATCTTCAGCATCCAATCAGAACACTGCTGGGTGGCATCAGATGAGAACGCACTTGGACAGAACCGGTGGTGTTTTTATCATATGCTGGCAGATAGCTGGATGGCACAGGGCATATCCACATACACGCACATGGGTGGCACCACTTGAGAACAAAGCAGGATGGAATCGGCAGACGGACCCATGTGACGAGTTGAAAAAAAAAAAAAAAAAATAGGCATGTTTGTGCTTGGATGCATGATTGGATTAACGGAAACTGAGTTGACCTAAAAAACAGCTGTTAACACCAAAGTGCTGCACCAGCACAGTGAGTTTCTGGGCAAAATATTTAATTCATGTGTTGGGTTAGTCACTGCATTTCCTTGTACACCTCTATTTTACCATCTACCTGGGTTGTGCTGGTTGATGCCTGTTTGACTGCAGACTGCATTCCACTCTGATGCAGAGCTCATGGGACTGTGTGTCACTAAAACAGTGGATATTATAATTCACTGAACATTTTGTAGGGCACACACACATACACACACACAACCCCATACTTTTATTGCCTTGCTCCTTACCCCAACGGTAACCATCACGATGACATATCTAGCCCTACCCTTTCCCTTACTTGCCTGCCTCGCTTTTAACCTAAGTCTAACCTCATTCTAACCTGAACCTAAAAAACAAGTCTGAACCCTAACAACAGGCCTGTGATGGTCAGTCCCAGGGAGAGGAATGGCCAAAATGCTCAAATTTCTCAGGTCTAAAACTCGTGTTGGTTTTCATAAAAATGTACTATGCACACACACACACACACACACACACACACACAGTATACCATAATGCATGATCTCTTATTGCAGAGGGAGGATCCACTTTAGCTGGGATTTCAGGACAGATTTTTAAGTCTTAGCCAGTGGAAATCCTGCTGTAAAATTATGCTAATCTCTCTCACAGAAAGGGGGGAAGCTTGACACAAAAAAAGTGCATTACATTCTTTTTTAGATGAAATACAAAGACAGATTCACATGAAGAGAAAGTTTTCACTAAAATTGGAATAATGGCATCTTAAAGGGTCAATAGACACAAAAGGATAACAGTACTATCTCCTGATTATGGATTTTAAAGATAGGAGGATCTTTTATAAAGTCACAAAATTCTGTCTGAAACACTTTAAAGCTGTTTTCTGTCAAGGCAGAAGTATTCACAAAACCATTCTGCTCTAAGCTTCAATTGATTTGGGCTGCTTGCAGAGATTTCAGACAGATCTGAAGTGTGTAGGCGTCCATGTCACAATATGGACTGATGCCATGTTAGAAGACTTGTACTTTGTGCTACATCTGCTCTTCTCTCATGCTGAAGTATTGAAGAGAAGCCATGCACAGCTGTCAGCAGAGCACCATGGATTTCCCAAACAGGTGTTATAAATATCAATACATGTATCTTTTTAACACAATTGCTCTGCCACTTGTCAGTGTGCCACTTTCGAGAGCATTATCCCCTGTCTATCTGTCTCTTTTCGTAGTTCGATTGGATCTGCTCCAACCTGATCGGACAGAAAAATCACCACAAACACTAAATCCTGCATTAAGTGGTGATGGCATGTAATGAGTTAAAGTGGGTGGTGGTGGGGCACCCCAACACATTCTCATCCCAACTCATCATATTGGTGCCACTCTGTCAATGGCCATCTACGTCTACTCATGACATTTTAGGTATCCTTCTGTGTCAGCTGTTTACACTGACACCATGTACAAAGGCTTAGCCCTAGCTGCAGCGGCAAAGGGCCACAGGTCGGGATCAAACCTGGGGTCCTTACATTGTGATGACATGGTTGGCTTTAGGGCACCAAAACTAGTTGGTTAGCTTCAGAGAAAAACAAACAATATTATATATTTTTTCCTCACAAATAACAGCTTGTCTTCATCAGTGGTTGCATATGTAAGAAGTGTATATATATATATATATATATATATATATATTTACTTCTTACATATGCATGATGAAGACAAGCTGTTATTTGTGAAGAAAGAAAAGGATTTATGATTAATAGTATTAAATGCTTTGGTCAAATCTAAAAAAAAAGATACAGAGTACAATTATTTTGTCTACAAGCTGTTGAAACGCTGCATCAGTATGAGTTCTGTTGAGTATTTCTTTTGAAAGCACCATTCTTTTGGTGGTTTTAAAGGATGCGGTTCTCAACTGAATATTTTTGGATTTCCCCAGAATTTTAGAAAAAACAAGATATTGGATATTGGATGACAATTGCCAAAAATATTTGGATGACCTGATTTATTGAGTGGTGTAATCTTGGCATTTTGAAAAGAGATAAGCTGTTAATATGAGTTAGAGGATCAATTATATGATCAATAATTTCCTTAATGAGATTCCTTCAAATGCCATCATGTCCTTTGGCAGAATTTTCTAAATTTATAATCATACCACATACTTCATTAGAACTGGGTGTCTCAAACTACAGAGAGAAGAAAACTGACCTCTTATCAGAGTCTTTGATGTTTGTTACTGGAGACATGTCAGCATTTCCAAACCCCCCCCCCAAAAAAAAAAAACTCTCATTAAAATGATCAACTATTTTCTTCTGGTTATGAAGAATACATACTACCTCAGCAGGTACTTCTCCTTTTTTTTAATGTTTTATTATTATTATTATATTTGATGGGGGTCCAAGCTAATTTAATATTTGATTTTAATTGGGTATTTTTGTCAGGGGGAAAAAAAATCTCTATATATCTGTATATGAATTCTTTTAAGCTTTCCTTAATGATTCATGATCCTCTTTATTGCTTTCCAATACTAAGACATTTGATATGTATCCAAGAGGAAAGAAAATTTCTGGTTTGCCTTGTCATTGATATGTAAACATTAGCAATTTCTCCCATTTCTCTTGACATTGCACCTCTTGAGCGCTTATCCTATGAGTTAACAGATCCACATCATATATTTCATTCACAACAATGAGCTATTCACTTTGTGTTGGCGCTCTGCCTTCTTCTGTCTCTTCATAATGGCCTTTTTACCAGCTAGCCACAAGATGTTCAGTATGCGTTTCTCTTAACACAGTTTCTCCTCACATACCATACAGTACAGTGGTTGGTATGCATGCTCTTGGTATAACAAAGCCCAGATTGTGATAATAACCATACAGTCTAAGGATAAAGCCAAAATACATGAGAATGGTCCACATTTATTGCCGTACAAAACATAATAGTGCTATAGACAAGTATTTGCTCTCAATTTTGTGTGTAATGAAGAATCTAATTATATTCTTCCAACAGTGCTCTCTGCAAGTGTGTGAGGATGTTGTAGATTGTTGTGTTCTCAAAACATGCAGCCACTCTTGTCTTCATTCACATCTAGTTCTTTTTTCAATTTCAGCTTTCATATATTGTTGTGTTTCCTTTTTTCTGAATATATGATGATGTAGTATAAATATTATTCCAATTATGGTTGTAATTATTAAATTTTCATCCAGTTTTACATTGTGGTTTATTCTCTGTCATAAAGGTCCCTTAATTGCAATCATCTGAAGTGGTTGTTTAATGCATGTTTTTGTTTTAGCTCCTTGAAACTCATAACAGTCCTAGTTTATCTTATTATGCATGAAGCTGTCATACCACTTGGA
This sequence comes from Plectropomus leopardus, assembly GCF_008729295.1. Classification (NCBI taxonomy): domain Eukaryota; kingdom Metazoa; phylum Chordata; class Actinopteri; order Perciformes; family Serranidae; genus Plectropomus; species Plectropomus leopardus. Next base: position 36,440,910 of record NC_056466.1, read on the forward strand.
ATCCTCAGTTTAAACCTTTGGTCAAGAGTGTCCTGGATAAAATGTCTGTTTTAGGCATCCAGTGACATATTATGAGCTCATTCTGTAATCTATACTTTGGAACTAGCTAAATCACAATTCTAACATAAGTGGAGTGACTTATCCACCTGCTGCTTTGTTGCATGTGTCTCCAATGACACTTTGAATTACTGTATAATATATGAATCATAATTTCAATTTATTTTTATTTTTCTTGTACAAATCATTTGATATTTTTGTTTTGTAGTCCTTAGAATACCAATTACTTATATATTATACCCTAGATATTCTCTCGGGTTTGGCAATGCCCAACCCCCCTCCATATTTTAGAATCTGGGATGTTTCTACTTTTATTCTTGGCCTTTCCATATAAATCTTGAAATAACTTTGTTGCAGGCTCCGCATTGTTTCTCTGGGATATCAATAGTGGGAGTGCTGTCTTATCAAAGCATCATTCTAGCTTTCTTGTATAGTTGATTTTTATTTATTTCATTTTTTTTCCAATTCTTCAGTAATCCAGGTTTTCCCTGAAGCAGAGTCTCTCCTATTTTTTTTTTTTGTAATCAGTGGAAGGGATTTCTCCAAAAAAAATAGGACTTAGAATGGCTCATTGTATTTGTAATATTTCTTTTCACATGAACAGTGTTTTTTCATGCCATATACATAGTTCCTTGAGTATAAATAAGGTGTTATAAGGAAAAATGATCAAAAATATCAGACATCAATATCCTTAAATAATTTTAAAGTTGAAACAATTGATTAAGATATTATCAATAAGCACAGCTGGTGATGTAGTTAACTAGGTCGGTTTAAGAATCGACGGCTAACAGTGGGTTGAATAAAATGCATTAAAAAAAGTCAGCCCATCCATTCATCCATTTCATGCGCTTATCTTGGCAAAGGTCATGGGGGCAGCAGGCTGAGGAAAGTAATTCAGGTGTCCCTCTCCTCAAAGCAGCGCTTTCCAGCACCGCTGGGGGATCCTGAGGCATTCCCAGGCCATATAAAATCCATTCAGCATGTTCGGTCTCCACCAGTTGGTCAAACCACATCATCCGCTAAAGGCCAAGATGCAATTTTGGATCCCCAAACTGGATTGCTTCCTCCCCTTAGCTGAGCCTTGGGATTTTGTCCATGAATTTCAAAATCAGAATCAGTGACAAGTTTAGAGTGGTAAATATGCCATCAAATGGTCATGTTTTTTTGAGCTGTTATAGAATAATCAAGTGCAAGGTAGAAAAGACCTTTGAGTCTAGACAAGATTGATTACCTTTGTATTAAATCACTCAACTCACCATTGCCATGCCATAGTATTGGCATGCTAGTTTTGAATTTTAAAATTATCATGCTTCATATTTTGATGAAAGTATCCATTATGAATGCCATAGCTCACAATCTCCAACAACAATCTTGTTAATTCTGAAATAAATGAAAAGACTTCAAATAAAAAAATAAAAAAATAAAATGTATGCATAAACAGAAGAACATTTCTACACATGTGTAACCATGCGCAGCTGCACTTTTCTGAAGCCGGCTGGTTCAAACCCGGACTCTGCGTTGTGTTGTATTGAATGATGGACAGGATACCCGCTTACAGTTCATGCTGCCGTTTATTCTGAACAGGAACAGGATATGTACTGGTCAGTCATGTAGTTTGGCTCAAAAGGCAGCTCACACGCAGCATGCTCGGTCACGTCTCTCATTAACTGGCCGTGTTCTCACAATACAGAATCACATATAAAATAAAATAACAATGAATGTGTACCTGAACAGGAACAGGATATGTACTGGTCAGTCATGTAGTTTGGCTCAAAAGGCAGCTCACACGCAGCATGCTACAAAAGGGATAGCGCCTGTTAGCACAAAGGCTAACTAGCTAACTCAGAAAGTGCATTATGCTGTTAAATGTACATTTCGGTGCGCAACAGTGCCGCGACTCACTCGTAACTCTTCACAATAACATCTCCATGAGTCAGAGTGCATTTATGCTTATACAGGACAGTAACTAGACAGTAATACACTTAATTTGTACAGAGTGCTGCGTTCAACAACTCACCTCGGTCATGTCTCTCATTAACTGGCAGTGTTTTCAAGTAGCAGGAAGCATTTGTCAACTGCCTGAGAGGGGGCGCCATTGAGCCATCTATCCTCATCCAGCCATTACAGCAAGTGGAAACAAACACTACATACAAACTCTGTTACATCCCCCACAGCCGAATTCCACTTGCACGTAAACAAAAAAACAAACAAACAAACAAAAAAAAAATGACCAGTACAAAATACCAGGCACACAAAATCACAATCATGAACACACAAAGGAAAATACAATCACATTAATCCACTCAGTCAAGATCAACGTCTTCCTCTCTTGTCTCGTGTCACTGATGAGGTCACGTCCACAAAATTAAACAGTCACAAGCCCAGTCCAAAGACTATTCTGCAGGAGAATCAGTGTGGGAAAAAGTTGGCCAGACCTCATCACCACACACAGGGAAAAATATGCCTGTCACATATTTCACAATGTCATGACTGTAAATTACCCCAATGCAGAAATAAAACAGAAGAGAATCAATGAAAATGTATCTCCTATTGACAAACATGTGGAACAAGAACAGAAACATCAGCAACTATACAAGATCACAATAGAGGGTAACAACCTCAACCCTAAAACAATCCCTACAACACACTAGCTCTCTGATGCATGAACTCAATGAACCTGGAAACAGGTTTCCACAACCTCCCCGCTCTGGATCTCACACCATCCCTAATCTTGTCATCCCCAACAGGCGCTCTAGAGTTGTCACAAGTAGTCAAAGTCAGGCCCTGATTGTCAATGCATAAAGGTGGGTCTCTCAAGTCATCTTCAACAGCACCAGTCATTGTCATGGCCTCTGTCCGTGGGGGGTCTGACTCTGACAGTCTGTGAGATGTCTGACTAGGTGATCCAGGTAAGGTGTCGCCACTAGATGAGGCAGGGGTTGCACGACCCCGTTGACCCCGTTGACCAATCTCTGTGACCCCAGACAGGTCAACGTCCTCCAGGTTTGCATTGCTGGAAGTCACAGATGGCAGGACACCCACACCTGAGTCCTGTACTTCACAGAGTCCACAGAGACGTCAGCGACCACCTCCCTCTCATCAACAAAATCCTCAGAGTCAGACACAGAGGACACATCCACCTCATCAGAGGGAGCAGCGTCAGGCAAGGGAAGAAAGTTCACTGGCATTATCAGATTTCGATGCACAACTTTCTCCTGACCAGTGGAGGTATTCTGGATTTTAAAGGTGTGACACTCCTCATTCTTTCCAACCACCACATAGACAGTATTCTCCCAACGGTCAGCGAGCTTCCTCTTGCCACGCTCTCCTTTGTTAGCCAGCAACACACGGTCGCCCACTTCCACTGGCGCACCATGTACCTTCCTGTTGTACAGATCAGTGTGGCGCCGCAACTGCTTGGATGCCACAGCCTGAGCTATGTCCATAGCTTCCGCCAGATCTTTTCGCAATGACTGAACATATTGATCATAGTCCATGACGTCTGAGTTGTCAAGAACAGAGCCAAATATGACATCAATCGGAAGTCTCGGCACTCTGCCGAACATGAGCAGGAATGGCGCATATCCAGTTGTTTCATGGATCGTGCAGTTGTAAGCAAACGTCAGAGACTTCAAAGCCTCAGGCCACCTCTGCTTTGCTCTGGGAGGAAGCATGCGAATCATGTTGCCCAGAGTCCTGTTCATCCTCTCACACGAGCCATTTCCCATTGGGTGATAAGGCGTCGTGTGAGATTTTTGGACACTGGCCACACTCAACAACTCAGCAATCAGAGCACTCTCAAAATTAGCCCCTTGGTCCGAGTGAAGACGTTTTGGAAAGCCATAGATGCAGAAATAGTTATGCCACAGCTGATGTGCCACTGCTTTAGCAGACTGGTTGGGACACAAGAAGGCGTGCGCCATCTTTGTAAAGTGGTCTGTGACAACAAGCACATCCACAGATCTGTTGGCAGAATCCTCAGCTGTCCAGAAATCAATGCATACCAGCTCGAGTGGCTCAGACGTTCTGATGTTCTCTAGAGGTGCTCTGGCCTCAGGTTCCGCCGATTTGCTCACAACACACTGTCTGCAGTTCCTCACATACTACGCCACATCTTTACACAATCCCAGCCAATGAAACCTCTGCCTCGCAAGGTACAATGTCCGCTGCTGCCCCTGATGGCCAGCCTCATCATGGATACCCTTCAACACCCTGGAGCACAGAGACACTGGGACAATGTACAGGTAAGTTTTCTTCTTCTTCGTCATAGCATTCTTTGCCACGCGATACAGTACACCATCTCGCACTGCCAACTTCCCCCAGTTTTTCAACAGCTTGACAGCTCCAATCGGTTCTTTGGCACGTTCCCTCCTTGACGGTCTCAGACCTCTTCCCCACATAGAAAATAACTCTGCTGAGAACATCGTCACTTCGCTGCTTCTCCAACAACGCCTCATGTGAGAGCACCTCTGAACCAATACGTTCAGAAGTCAGCACAGTCTGGGAGAACTGAGGCAACAAAAGTGCATGTGGGCAGACAACAGAGCCCTGCAGGTCACGTGCCTGGAAAACAGCCGCCACCTCATTAGATGTCAGAGTGCCCACCTGAGTGACTGCTGTGCACTGACACGTGACGGGCTGGCTGCTATCAAGGTTCTTATCGACTGGGTGAGCAGAGCAGCGGAAAGCTTCCTGCACCGCAGGTGCACACCCTGCCGCTGCCACAGCCAGTAAGTCCTCATAGGGGACTCTTGTCAATCGGTGTACAGTGCTGGGCTGCACAAAGGGCTCTCTGCTCAATGCGTCAGCGACAACATTTTTGGGACCAGGAATGTACTTAATATCAAACTGGAAAGGAGCCAGCTTTGCAATCCACCTCTGCTCACATGCATCCAGTCGGGCCATAGACAGTATGTAAGTCAAGGGGTTATTATCTGTCCACACAGTGAACCGATGACCCCTCAACCAATGATGAAACTCGTCACACACTGCCCATTTCAAGGCGAAAAAACTCCAGCCTGTGAGCCGGGTATCTGGACTGTGCATAACTCAGTGACTTACTCGCGAATGCAATAGGCCGAGCAGTAGCCCCACCAGCAGGAATGTGTGAAAGCACAGCTCCAAGACCATTGCAGGAAGCATCCACTGAAAGCAGAAAGGGCTCGTTAAAGTCAGGGTGGGCCAGGGGAAACCTGGTCCAGCAGAGCCTGCTTCAGCAGCTGGAAAGCGTGCTGGCACTCATCCGTCCAGTCCTCAGCACAAAGCTTCCTCTGAACCTGCTTGCGCCTTTTTCCACTCCCTCTGGGGCCTTTGCTGCCTGAGGTGAGTCTGAACAGTGGTTTAGCTATCGAAGAGCAGCTTTCAATAAACTGCTGGTAGAACACTACCATTCCAAGGAATGCCCTAATTCTCCGCTGTGAAGGAACATTCGTGCCTGGCTCCATGAGATCAGACTCTGTTGGGGAGGTAATAGCCACTACCTTGTCAGGGTCAGATCTGATGCCATCCGCACTGACAACATGCCCAAGAAATCTCACCGACTTCTGCAGGAAATGGCACTTCTTCGGGGCAAGTTTGAGATTGTGAGCCTTAAGCCGCTGAAAAACCATCTCTAGCCGTTCCAGTGCCAGATCCTCTGTGGGGGCAAACACCAGAACGTCATCTAAATAGCACAGCAGGCTCAGGAAGTTTTGGTCACCAAAGATGCCTAGCATCATCCTCATAAATGTTGCCAGACTATTACACAACCCTTGAGGCATTCGATTATATTCATACAGTCCAAATGGCGATGTGAATGCCGTGTACTTCCTGTCGTCTTGGTGAACCTCCACATTATAGTACCCGGAAGTGACGTCCATCGTGGAGAAATAGGCATTACCACCTAAGGCAGCCAGAGCATCAGCCGGATGGGGGAGGGGGTGCGCATCTTTGACTGTGCGAGCATTAAGCCAGCGAAAATCATTACAGATTCTCACATCACCTGACTTCTTCCAAACCAACACCAAAGGCGATGCAAACTCACTGCTAGACTTTCTGATGATTTCCCGCTCCTCCATGTCATTCAAGACTCGCCTCACTTTCTCATACTGCGTGGGTGGTATGCGTCGGCATGGCAGCCGAAAGGGTGTCTCATCAACAACTCGAATCCGATGGAGAAAGCCTGCAGCTTTACCACAATCCAATTTATCTCTGGAGAAGATGGATTGATACTCAGTTATGAGATTGACCAGACTCTCCCTGCAAGCAGAGGAAACCTCACAAGAGTCAATGTCTATGTCAGACAACAGTGAATGGAGCGGATCAGTCTGACTTGGTTTCTGTTGACAAGGATGGTCAGGTAAACTGGAGACCTCTGTGGTCAAACTGCGCTCGTGGCTGCGGATGGGGCTGACAGCTGGCCGTTGCACATTTTGCTGCACACTGCACTGAGGGACACTGGCAACCTCGGGGCTGCCGAAACTCTCAACTGCCACACACATATGCACATCAGCCAGCTTAGTATTTCGTTTCAGAGTGACAGGTTTATCTGATGGATTTATTGCTTTCAGTGGGAGCCACCCATCATCTCCGAGCAAAGCCACAGTCCTCCCAACTATGACTGACCTTGGCCTTGATCTTGCACTTGTCGGTTCCATCATGACCGTGCTGCCAGCTGACACACCACCCACTTGCTGCAGCTTGCCCCAGACCAAGTGTTCAGTCATGGGCTCCAGAATGACAGCTCTCTTTATCTTAACAAAACCAACTTTCTCCGGGACATCATCAGTCCGCTCTTCCACCTCGGCCACCAGACTCAACAACTCCCTCTGTGGGTCACAGTCACTGTCAGCTGTAGCAGGACCACTGTCAAGAAGCCCTCTTCTCAGCCTCAAGCGATGGACCAGAAACCTCAGCGAGTTGCTGCCGATGATGAGGTTTTCACTCTGACCCTCAACCACAAGCATTGGCACGATGACCTTGCATCCATAGGCCTCCACCTCAAAGTCACACACACCTGATGGCAAGGTCTTTGAGCCACCACATCCAATTAGGACAGCGTCAGTGGGCTCTAGGGTGGGGGTCTTTAATACTTCCTGCTCTAACAGCTGGGGAATGACAGCGGAACTCACAGTACAAGCCATCGATCCACTGTCAAGCATGGCTCTCACAGACACTTTTCCACCCGAGATAACATTTTCATAGAACAGTTCATCATGTGTTTTCAGTCGTTGGATGTTTTGGAGGATGGGTCTGCGTCCCTGTTTCCTCTCCTCACATACACTATGGTAGATAGACTCCAAATCAGTAATATCATCATCAGTCTCTGGGGGGTTACCCTCAGGCCCTAACACTTTCCCCCTCTACATGTAGGCCAACTAGTTTCCCTCCTGTTGAGCCGCAGGGTCGGGGACCCTGGGTTCGGTGGACATAGCCATGGGACACTCAGCACGTGTGTGACCAGCTGTGAAGCAGGCAAAGCAGAGGCGGTTGGCTCTGCAATGGTGACGAGTAGTGTGTCCTGCATCTCCACAAATTTCACAGGGACCAAGAGGTTTCGCCTTGGTTACCTGACCCTTGCCAGTACGTGCATCAGTCCTGTTGAGCAATCCTGTCGGCTGTGGCTGTTGCTCTAACACACGCTCCAGCATGGCTATGATGCGATCAAGGCGATCAGCCGATCCCTCAGCCTGTTGTCGCAGAGCGGGAGCTGGAATGGAGGCTGGTGGTGCCATAACAAACTTATTGTCAGGAGTCACATGGGCACCCACCTTCTGCCGCTGTGATGTTATGGCTGTGTGTAATCTCAACTGTGATGTCTGTCTTTGGTCCCTGCTGTGCTCAACAAGTCTCTCATGTACAGCAGCAACAGTCCATTGTTGTAGTGGTTTACATTTGAATATAAGAGACAACTCTGGGTCAGGGCAGTGACGTATGAACATGGCAGTCAAGTCACGTGTCAGATTGTCAAACGTCTTGTTCTGTCTCCTAAGACAGTCTTCGGTCAACTCCATAGCTCTATTTAACCTCAACCAGTAGTCAAAGGGGTGTTCACCTGAACTGGGCAATGTGGCATAGAAGTCAGCGAGGAGCATGCCAGAAGAAACTGTGTCACTAAAGTGCTGCTTTAATATCTCAAAAATGGGGTCCGGGCCCCCAGACAGTGAAAGGGATGGCTTACTGCGTATGGCCACCCTAACCACCTCACGTGCCCTCCCCACCAGCTTGCTCAGCACCTCCTCAGCTGATCTGCTAAAGGGATCCCCTTCTTCCTCATATAAACAACCATTACCGCTTCCCACTCCTGAACTGTATGTGTGTCATAACCATCCCCCTTGAAACTGTCTGGTTCTTTGATCTCGGACCTGACTACAACATTCATCAATGAAGAATCTGACACTGCACTACCCATTGAACCGGCTACACTAGGTCCCATCCCATGGACCAGGCGTGACTCAATGCAGGAGGCTATGCTCTCACCTATAGAGAGCCCAATTTTTGACGCCATGCCCGTCAGAAGCCTCTCAGTTTTATCATCATCTTCTAACTTCATAGTGTGTGAAAACACCTGGGAGGGCACACCAGGGGACTCAACACCAACCACTGACTCCTCAAAAACTGGTTTAGGGGTAGATGCATCTGGGGAGAACAAAAATCCACCTCTGCCCCTACCAAGTGTGGGTATTGGGGTTAAAGTCGCTGAACCCCTCCCTCTACCAAAAACAGGACCACTTTCCATGACTCTATCACTAGATAAAAGAGAAAAGAAAAGGTGATGGAAGAAAAAAAAATATATTGAAAATAAACAAGAAAAATAAAATCCCACTATACACAAAAGACTAAGCAGAAATGAAAGGAAAAACAAATGTTTCAGTAAGAAATCAAAACTAGTAAATCCATGCAACAAAATAAACAAAAGCAATTTATCAAATAAAATCAAACAAAGACGTGAAAATACCAAACTCACTGAGCAGAGAGTGCCACTCACTAAAGACCACTTATCACAGATGCATACTCAGTCAAAAAAGTAATTACCCGCAAAGAAAATAGTATCTGCAAATTCAGATCCCTATTATTTAAATGCAAGGACCTCTCACAGAACAAGCTGACAGCACATCAAATTTGTAGTGTCATTAAACAACACCACCACCTTGTGGATAAATCCAGAAGGCCATGTCCCTACTGCGACGGCTGATGATGCGGCGACCACGTGGTGCAGGTGAATCGACGTCTGTGCGGCTCCGCACCCCAAGCAGGGCCTCCTGAAAGTAGACGTGTCCCGCTCGCTGTGGCCAGAACAGGAGCTCGGATCACGGCACCAGTGTAACCATGCGCAGCTGCACTTTTCTGAAGCCGGCTGGTTCAAACCCGGACTCTGCGTTGTGTTGTATTGACTGATGGACAGGATACTCGCTTACAGTTCATGCTGCCGTTTATTCTGAACAGGAACAGGATATGTACTGGTCAGTCATGTAGTTTGGCTCAAAAGGCAGCTCACACGCAGCATGCTACAAAAGGGATAGCGCCTGTTAGCACAAAGGCTAACTAGCTAACTCAGAAAGTGCATTATGCTGTTAAATGTACATTTCGGTGCGCAACAGTGCCGCGACTCACTCGTAACTCTTCATAATAACATCTCCATGAGTCAGAGTGCATTTATGCTTATACAGGACAGTAACCAGACAGTAATACACTTAATTTGTACAGAGTGCTGCGTTCAACAACTCACCTCTCAGTCACGTCTCTCATTAACTGGCAGTGTTTTCAAGTAGCAGGAAGCATTTGTCAACTGCCTGAGAGGGGGCGCCATTGAGCCATCTATCCTCATCCAGCCATTACAGCAAGTGGAAACAAACATTACATACAAACTCTGTTACACATGGCAAGAAGGGAACACAACCAATTTAACATACTTCAGAGGGGCAGTGTTTCCTCTTAGTTGTTCAGCTTTTAGTTGGGGGAGTAGTTTATTTCTTTACTATAAAACAAAAAAAGTTGCTCAGTTACTTGGCTCATTCAATATTTCTCCTCATCCTTGAAACAGTAACTTCAGCAACATCGATCTTGCATCCCTGAGGGATCATATTTCTCTACCGATGTGGTCTCTCAACTTCAACAAGTTTTACATCAATTTTGAGCTGGATCTCAACATCAGACATGATTCCATTTTAGCATATGGGATGCCATGGGATGCCAGCAATAATCACATTGTCTCTCCTGGACTGGTTTCCCAGTCCGACTTTGTGGACCCATCCCTCAGTGAGGTATGGAAACCTGAGAGGCTCCCAGATTTCCTCTGTACTTTGCACTTTACTGGTTTTCAAGTCATTCAGATCAGCCTAAGAAAACTACTACCTGGATTTTAGGTCCTCAGTGTTCTAAAATAGGTTTGCAACACCCAGAGCAAGGTTATCCACGCAAGCAATGGTGTCAACAAAAACATGTAGGCATGACCTCAAGTTCCTCTCTTGATCATCAAGTAATCCTTGAAGTAAGTTTTCTGTTGTTCAAGAAAGACATGAACCATTGGTGGTAACAAAATCGTCTACACTTGATTTTGCCATTTCACATGCAATGCCCTCAGCTGCTTAGCTGACCACCTTAGAGCAGCAGTAACGAAACTTATTGAACTGAGTGTCAGAATGAGAAATTGTAAAAACTCACCCCCAGTTAACAGAAAATACCAGCCAGAAATTGGTCCAACTACTGGTAGGCACTCACAAGCTGTGTTGATGGCTTGTATCAGTTAGCAGCAGGTTAGCAAGCTAGCCTTAGCCAGACAGCTCACAACGATCACCGTTGATCTTTCTGTCTCATGTGTAAAGTAAAAATTTACATTTAGCTACTGATTAATAAATTCATCCTTAGTCCCGGAAACTGGAGAAACAGTTTTTTGTTTGTTTTTTTCTGACGAACATCCTCCAACAAGAATCTAATTGTATTCATTTGAAATCAGTCCAAAACCCACCGTCTCAGACCCTATTATTTTAACATTATGCCTTTTTTTCATAATTTCAAGGAGACATAGAGGGATGTAAGGAGAAAGGTACTAAGTAAGACCGGGGTGTGGCTGGCATGTTTGCAGCTTGTCATCGTGCCTTTATCATCTTCCAAATTGTAATTATTGCCTACATTTGGCAAAGAGTTTTAGACCTTATTTAAAATCAAACAAAACATCAGTCTAGCTGTGCTCAAGGGCATATCTAATGGATATCCTACCAATAAACAAAATGGCCAAAAACTGAGACGCTAACATCAATCCACATTTATCTACAAATGAGCCTGTGTGATATCTGACTAATTTTGTTAGAGCATGCCACATATAATAACTAGTCATGATCATTTCAAGTATTCTTGGAGACCAGGCTGATCCACTCATAAACTGTTTTTGTTAATATTAACAACTCTAGAGCACACAATGTCTCTTTGCCTTTTAGGATAAAGGCGATCATTGTTATTGTGTTCACTTGCAACCTCAATTAAATTTAGAGGCTGTTTTGTCCTGGCTTTAAAGAGCCTCTGACTTCCTCCAGGGGCTTAATCCCATAAACCACTATGACCCACTGACATCATAACTTTAAGCCGCCAGGCAAGGCGATGTCCGACTATCCTCCAGAGGAGGCACAATAGATGCAGGTCTCTTTGAATTGTATGTGCATTTGTGTCAGTTGTATAAAATCATCATGTTTTGACACTGGGGTGTTACAGTGACATGTAATTGCAATTTTATTGTCTCTTTCCCTGAAGGGCAACCATTGTCAACCAGCTTTGTATCAAAAAAAAAAAAAAAAAATGTCAGTATTTTGTGTTGATAAACTGGTTAACTTTCCTCCATCTAACCAGTGCCTAGATATCCCTCCTCCCCGACCATGTCCGACCAAACAGTAAGACTAGGCAAAGCTGATCAAAGACAAATCAAATTATGTTACTGCGCTGATTATTCCTAAAATGTTTACAGAAATGTATTTTAACTCCCTTTTTCATTGTAATGGTGAGAGTTTGTGAACAGGAAGTGGGCACCAAACTTCCTGCACAGTGAAAATGGTGGCCAAAAAAACAGAGATCAATCTGCTAAACTAAGCGCTGATCAAATATAAACCAACATTCTGTTACTGTGTCGCTTCATATGTTTTCAGAAACATGTTTAATCAGTTTTTAACGCACTTTTTAACTGGAACACACAGTCCATCTGGCTGCCATTGTTTCACTTTTCACCGCACCATTCCACATAATGCCCACTTGTAGGCTCTCGACCTCTTGAGCAAAAGCACCCTTTTTCTCAGTTTTCTAGTCATGTACCACAAATTTTAAATGTATCTGCATCTTTCTACTGCAGAGACAACTTAGTTTGATGAGCAAAACGTCTTTATATTGGTGAAATACTTCTGTAAGCATTGCTGATCACTGATTGCCCCCTTATTGTTCTGATATGAGCTGTGGAAACAGCATTGTGTCACTGTTGCTGTTTCTCCATGTTCAAACATGCATTTATAAACAGGTCTGGCTGGGCAAGAGCAAACTTTGTTGTCACAATAGAATACTAAAATGCTCATCAGCTTAAAACTCTTGGCAGCTAAATCAACAACTGATATTTAGGGTGAACTTAGGAGGAAGTTCCAATATTGCCTTCATAAAAATCTGCAGTAATCCATTTAGTAAAGCTAGATACTTGATGCAAGGGAGTGTTGATTTATGGTTCATTTATGATTCCAATTTTCCTTTTTTTTTTTAAAGTATGCATTCAACATGTTAGATCTTGGGGATGGCCATAACATTGTATGTAAACATTACTGTTTCTTCACAGAAACTCTCCACAGGGCATCTTTAGGGCTGTCTCTGATGGCAACACAAACCTGGAGAAGAAAACAGAAAATACAAGCAAAGAACAATTATGACCAATCACCAATCAAAAAAAAAAAAAAAAAAATGAGTAAGTGTTAAAGTGCTGGTAAAGCATTGGCACTGGCACTGCTGCTGAATGGCTACATAAGAGTCCACAGTGGCCCCCTCTTACGTTACGCTGCTGGTATTGTTCTGCTGCTGCTCATCTGTACATGTTACTCTTACCTTATCTTCATTTGGTACCACTGGCAACCTGTTGTTTGGTTATCTCTGCTGCTATCATTACAAACACTTTGCAGCATCAGTACTGAGTTCTTTTTGTACTCAGTGCTTTTTGTTTCTTTTCTGCTCTGCTTTTTTAGCTCAAATAGTGTGTTCTGATATCAAGTGGGCTGCAGTTGGCACATCTTTCTTTCTTCCTTTGTTATCCCCACATTATGTTTCCAACATCGCTGATGGCAGCCTTGCGGCCCACAAGGTTGGCCCCTCTGGCTTTTGCCAGAATTGTCCAATGGCCAGTCAGAGCCTGCTGTAAGCACCACACTCCTGGACATCTCTACTGGACTGAAGCAATAATTTGGCTGGATTTACCATCCCTGTCAACAGTGTAGACTTAAAAGATTAAAAAAAGGATTGTTCCTAGTCAAAACATCTTCTTATCTTATCTTGTCTTCTTATTTCCTGTGTGTTCTGGTCTTACCATTTGAGTTAAAGTAGATTTTGTACTATCATGTATTTTTTTCATTTAAACAAAACACCTATATGATCTCCTTAAGTAACCCAACTGAAATGCAATGTTTCAGCCCTCCTGTAAAAGTCAAAGGATGTGTACATGGAAACTTTATCATTGGGCTTTGCCATGGACAATGTGTTTGGCATGTCAGGTCAGTGTTTATGTGTGTGTCCTGTTGTGTGTGATATATAACAGTTGTATATCAGTGTCTTCGACGTACCACCCCAGACCTGAGGGCCAGCAAGCTAAGGATTAGCACCAGGAACAAAAGGCAAAACCACCCACGTGCTTTTGTGATGTTCACAACAGGGGATTGGAAGGTTCCCACTGACAGGATTAAAACAGTACCTACTGTTTTTCTCTGTCCTTCCACACCGACTCACTTTATCCCAGCCTCGCTTGGTATATTAAGAGATAATGTTTCTTTGCTTCCTGGGGTTTAATATTTTCTCTGCTCTCTTTATCCCACTCCTACTTTTTAATGGCTAACCTGTGTTTTGGTCTTTCCCTTCCCTGGTAGGATTATTTCAATCCTGCCTAATGCTGAAATCCCATTGTAATACCTTGTGTCTGAGTGGTGTTGTCACTGAAGAAAATGCTTATTGATCAAAATTATTAGTATGTTATTTTAGCCCAGCAAGACTCACACGTCATTATGAGTGAGATCTGTGATCAAATTAAAACATGGCTATCCATTTGAACCCCCTTTTTTTCCTTTTCTTTTTATTTCATTTGCTTTCTTGATGACACCAGAGAAGATGTTATCGGTTTTGTCAAACATGTTCTCATCTAAAGTCGTCACCTATTGCCACTTTATTAGAGGACTTTCGCTTCTACAGATTACACTCTAGGTATCCTGCATCTGCTGCTGACATTGCTGGATGCTGCTACCATGATGTCAACAAAAGCACATGGTGGGATTATGCTGCACATTGTTATATTTAGGCAACAAAAGCACATGGCAACCAATGCCTGGATATCAACAAACACGCATGCACATAGATGGTTAGGTTCAGACAAAAGAGGTGTATGGTAAGATGTAGAGAAAAAAAAAAAAAACCCATCACATTCAGATGGAAATCAAACAAACTCCCACATGTAAGTCCAGGGTTTGTTAGATCCATACACCGCCCCTCCCACCCGCCCTATAGGCACCCCTATGCTCCTTATATTGCATTGTTACTAGCAATGTTTCAACCTGACGTCATCTAGCTGTGCATAGTGTGGCAGTGACAGGTTCCATCAAGCCGCGTTCTCAAGTGACGCTGCCAATCCGCGTATCCAGCCTGTTCTCATTCTGTACTCCTAAGATAGCAATGCTCTGTCAGTGCTTTGGCCATAAGTGTGTGACACCAAAAGGCACCTTCTGTGTGTGCAGGAAACACCACTGTACAGGGTCCGCTAGGAACATGGTTGGATGAAACCTGACGTGTGCGCATGAAACGTGGCAAGACGGCATCAGGTTGAAACACTGCTGGTAACAATTTAATACAAGGTAGGTAGCACAAGAGCAGGCAGGAGAGGTGGTTGGGTCCCACAACCAATGCTTCTATGCGGGAGTCCAGTGTTCGCCTCCAGTCTGTAGCATCCCAGCTGAATAATGGTCTGGCTCTCTGACTGATGGTTCGAAAAAGCTTTAATTATCATATTGTAGCACCATGAATATGCCATGAACACACCGTAAGAGCTAGAGAGAAAGCAAAATAAAACCAAATATTTTAATTACACACATACAAATGAAACGTCTGCTTTCGAACCTTTTTCAACTTAAATTATGACTGAAAATCTCCCTATTAGAGTGCTTTACTGTCATTAAGTGTGCATATTAATGTTTATGTTAATGTATATTAATATATATGAAACATAGTTTAGAGTAAAGCTTATTTCATATTACATCTCTTGCAATAATTGCAGATTAAACTATCAGGTAACAGTGTTTCATGAGAACACGAAACTCCATAGAGTCACGTCATAATAACACAAGGGCTAATGCAACATGCTTGCTTCTCCTGCACATTTTACTAAAACTTGGTAAACTACTAAGACACACATTATGCCGCAACTCAAAATACAATGTAAAACAAAACATTAACAAACCTTGTGCCCTCATCGGCCAGGTTCCAAAAAAGACAAGAATATGATGTTTAACTTAGTTTAGCAAGTGTAACTTGCATACCCTTCCTCTTATTTACGTCGCTTTTGAACTTCTGGTTTCGCACCTTTCAAAATAAAAGCTCCAGCTTTATAAAACCGAAATGAAATAATACACATAGAAAACAACATCGTATTTTGGTCACTTACACCATCTAAACACCTGCCTCCTTCCCCTAATCCTAACCATCCTTGTCAGCATGTGCATATGTCGATGTTCCGGCTTTGTTGTCATGTGCTTTTGTTGCTTAAGCATAACAACATGCAACATTGGCCCACCATGTGCATTTGTTGACATCACAGTCATGGCATCCCGGAATGTAACAGCAGATGCAGAAAGATACCTAAATCGTAATATGTGGACGTGGAAGTCCACTGCAGAGCCGCAACATGTGACGACTTGGGATGAGATGTGATGGCGTATCATGCTGCCACGGCCGGTAATGTCCGGCCTTTCAGTAGCATATCATACAGTCACAAAAGGTGGCTTTGGCATTGGGATCTTATGTCAAAACAACTACAACAGCAGTGTATTTGATAACTTTAGAATGAGAACGGGCTGATTTTGTCTGACAGAAGAAAAATAATCAACTTAATTCACTCGGCACATTATAACTAACTGAGTTGGTTACAACCAATTACCTTAACCTGGAACACCAAAGAAATGGTCAGAGAAAACTGGGTCATTACTGTTGGGGTAGCTCATGCAAAACCTAATCTGGACAGGGATTGACATGAAAGGGCTGTTTTAAATTTGTCATGATTCAGCACCAGTAACAATATGCTCACTGAAAATGTGTGAATGATGGACTTCCTTCCAAATTTGTGACATAGATTATAGGATTTGAAAAAAATCACTGTGAGGACACTTTGGTGGAAAAAATGAAGCGTGGACAAGAGTTGGGCTTATTACTATTTTCTCACAGTGGGATCCAAATGTAATTAACCACTGAAAGATTGAGTGATAGAGTTACAATCAGTGTGACAGCCAGATATGATAGCGGATGTTGACACAGCTGATATGTGGAGATGAGACGACTGGTCTGTGACCACACTGATTGGTCTGATGTAATTGGAATGTTGACAAAAATAAACACCGGTTCTGGAGGGCACCAATTATTCTAAATGCTAGCCTGCCAGGCAAAAGCAATCACACCCGGACAAGCCTGCGGGCTATCAATAATCTCTCTCTCTCTCACACACACACACACACACACACACACACACCTCTGACAAACCTCCAAACAAAGATGTTTACACACAGATAAGGTCCATGTGACAAACCCCTGCCAAAAACAAAACAGGTCTCCATGCGCGGCTGTGATTACAGGAAAAGACCAAGCAGCAAAAGTAATCAGACAACGATCAACCTCAAGGCAGGAGCAATCAAACACAGAATGCCTGGGGGGCAGCAACTGCAGTAATCAAACAAAGACTGCCATCCCAGCATGTTCACTGTCAGGCTAACAGGGTAATAATATGTCGAGCATGAAGAAATTCTTCCATTCAGGAGCTATTGCAGAGCAGAGCGGACACGAGTCAACCATGCCTTCAGGGTTGCTCCTGGTTACCTTCTGATTCTAAAATGAGAAAAAAAAAAAAGTTTCAGTGAGATATCTCTGTCTGTAAAAAAAAAAAAGTCAAATAATGAGACATCTGCCAATTATGTTCAAAAACAGCCTCTTTCACTTATAGCGGAAGTTGCCTGATGCTCAGTAATAATCTTGTTATCTATTCCATCTGTTCACAAAACTGTCATTCATTTGCCTATTTTTTGACCTTCAAATCTATCATTCACTCCCTCTGACATGCAGCGTCTCCAGATTGACACTTCTGGTGAGCTGTGGGGGACGTTTGCTGCTGTCAGACAGACTCTTTCTGACAACTCAGCCCTAGTGGGCATGTCCAATCTCTAAGACTTGTGGAAGGACAACACCAGTACAGAAGAAGAAGGCACCGAAATGCTCACTCTTCAATTTTGTTTTGATGTGATTCACTTTGTGCTTCATGTAATACTGATTTTTCCTGTTCACAGCCATCTGTCTTTGTCCTGGTGTCCATTTCTGTGTGTGTGTGTGTGTGTGTGTGTGTATGTGTGTGTGTGTGTGTGTTTTGTGAACTGCGCCATCACTCTCCTATCATCCCCATCAGCTACTCATGTCTTGCTCTTCTCCCAAATCTTCCTGACCTTCCTCAAATAAACCTATCAGCTGTAATCAAGAGCTATCTTGTCTTTTCTCCTGCATTCGCTTTGACATATACACGCACATGCGTGCGCACGTGCACGCACACACACACAAACCCACACACATCAGTGTCAACTTTTCAAACAGGTCTTTTTCTCTCCCTTGTGAACTTTTAAGATGGAAGCAGTCTGTGCCTCAGTGCTCAGTGGATTCTGTAGACATCTATAAGAGTAGTTTAAAATAAAAACTGTAGACTGAGAGCACTTCAGTATAACCCTATGAAACCTGGAGCGATGTACAATATCAGATGTTTATTCAATATCCGACATATAACAACGCATTTGGCCAGTAACTAATATTGATATATCCAAGTTTTTTCACCACCTAATTTTAGTGGAACATTATATTATGCATACTCCTATCATGATGGCTCACCAGCAGATGGAGACATGAAATACAATGCTTTTCAATGTATTTAATATTCATTAATTGGGCAAAACAAGAAAGAGACTTAAACTTAGGGTTGATGTTTTGCATATGTTCATTCTCTTAAAAAAAAAAGAAAATGGAGATTCTGATTTTTCATTTTAAAAGCCAATTTTTTTTGTGCACTCCTACTTTAAACCTTTGAACCCTGAGCAAATCTTCTTTCAAAACCATGGGGAAAAAGGAACTGAGCAACATGATTTTATACACTCCAGAAATTATTAGATCCAGAAAATTATTTTTAAAAAGCTAGGGAAAATGTCTAGGGAAAAAAAGCAAAAAAGCTATATCTATATGTATCATATTTACATATTTTAAAGTTATACAATTATTATAAATTTCAAGCACTATTTCCTAGTTTATTTTATTTTTTATTTTTACTATCCATTGTTTTGTTTTTCTAGTATTCAGGTAATTTTTTTATACTTTTCTTAAACATTTCTTGCTAGTTTTGGGGTAATTTCTTATGTTGTTCATTGCCCTCTTCATATGTTTTTGACAGATATTTAGCAAATTTGCTGAGTTTTCAAAGGGTTAAACATGAGACATTAAAAAAAAGGTTATCATCTTTTTAACTGCATGATATCATATCACTTTGAATTATTCTCTCCTCTATGTTTTGCACACACACACACACACACACACACACACACACACTATATATATCTCCTAAGAGCACTGTGCACTGTGCTCCCCCTCAGTCCCAAGGCTAGATTACCATAGACAAAAAGAGAGGGGAATGAGCGAGGGAGAGCAAGAGCAGAAGGAGCTTGGTTTTTGTCGGTGGGTCACACAGTGGTGGCATGGTTAACTAGCTAATATGATTAAATTTAGCAGAGGCACAAGTCACATTGTCAGCCCACATCAAAGTCTACCCATACTGCGAGAGCAAAGCGAGCCCTCTGTGCAGACCGAGAGAGAGAGAGATGCGAACGTGATGAGCCGACGAGGAAAAAGGGTGATGTTTAAAACATTAAACAGAAACAGAATGGTAGGGAAAGATGAGGCAATAATGAGGCAAGAGAGGAGGAAGAAGTGTTAGCTTAACCCATCGAGTGAACTGCATGACCTGAAAAGTGGCAGTAAACAGCAAATCTCTGGCTGTTTTCACCCGTGTACAAATGAAGGGCCATTGACAAATACTTACGGTGTCAAGCATGAAAGTGTCTCGCTGACCTTGTGGTTTGATTATCTGCCTTGAGACTCAGAGTTAGTGAGCTCACTTCTCAGATGCTTTACTGCACGCCATGAAACATATAAAGCTGTTTTTAGAGTAGTGTGCTCTCATTGGCCTGTGCTCTGCCTCAGAATGACAAGATTCTAGTACAAAGAAATAAAATCTACACATAGCAGGTGGAAGTGTAAATCATCACAATAGTGGTTTTCTGTATTTTAAAACATACATTTCTATGAACTTTACATTTTGGCAGAATGCACCTCATTTTAAGACCGTTTCAGTTCTGTTCACTGCTCTAGAGTTTGAAATCGCTATGTGACATGCCATGTGCTCTGAAGATAAGACTGAACTGGCATTTCATTTTCATTTTTTAATTTTATTTTTATTTATTTATTTTATCATATTTATTCATTTCATATTGGTATATGAAGTTACTAGAAGCAGTCAGTGTTTTTCATGTCTCATGAACAAATTTGTTGATTTGAGAATTGTTCTGTCTGTTTACTTACACCAACCTGCACAGCTGCAATGAATGCAGCATTTCTTTGTCACTGTATTTGTGGCTCTGGCACAGTCAGATGATGTCCCTGTTCTCTTTCCTTCCTACAAAGCTTTACAGTGCTGGCTCAGTCACACAACACAAGACCTATTTGAACTGCAAAAAACATGTAATATATCTGAGAGAATTCAGAGGTCTGGAACCATGCTTAAGATTTCTAAAACAATGCATCGCAGTGAACATGTTGTCTGCTATTATTTATCAGATTTTGTTTTTACAACTGTAACAATTTTGTTGAGGACAGGGACCCTCAACTCTAGGTCACACCAGTCTAATCAGAGAACTCTCAGCCTTGTTAGAGGTGTAGCTCTAGTGATAGACAGATGGTCTGTCCACCACTTTGGTCCAGACTGACATATGTCAACAACTACTGGATGAATTGTTCTGAAATTTAGACAAGACCAGTAAATACTGGTGGTAATTTTGTCAATAAAAACCATGATGAATGACACCAATCCCCTGACTAGTGCCACCATGAGAGTGTCTCAGCAACCATTATCTGGTTTCTAAAGGATGAAATGGTAACTCATTGGTGAGCCTGTCACTTTCATGGTCTAGCACAGGGGTCTCATATGTGGATCTTGGGTCCCCCCTGGGGTTTTGAAAAAATATAAATAGGAAAATGAGTAATGTTTATTTTTTAACATAAATAATTAAAATTATCATTGTTGTCAGACTAGAGTGATTATTAAATTATCCAGTTGGAAAAAAAAGTAAAGCCAAATAAAAATATTTTACTTTTTGCCAGCTATAATGTGCATTATAGGCATACGACATCAAACTGTTGCTGCATGGTGCTCTGGTGCCGCTGGGTTTTTAAATCTTAACTGCACTGACTGGTCTACCAGACGAAAAGTGTCCGAGGAGAAATGAGAATTTAAGCGTGCTTGATTTGTTTGCTTTCACCACAAAAGCTGTTGGCTTTCCAGTATGTTTGATTAAATTGATTGAATTAGCAAAAAGAGTAATTGAAAGACATTTCCAGAACAACTGCCTTTGCTAAGAAGTATCCAGCCGGGGAGGAAAGAAATACAGTGATTCCAGAACTGCAGCGGAAAACTGAGCAGAGCAAATGTACTTTTATAGAAAAGCTGTTCACGGACAGGGAACACACAAAACAATCACTCATATAAATATCAGAGTGTCTTTTATTTTTTTAGTTCAGAAAGTTAAAGATATGTTGGCAAAGACTGTCAAGGACAGAGCCAAAATCACCAGTCAGCTGATCAAGGATATCAGTTCAGCTTCAGCATATTCCAACATGTTCTCTTCCCAACTTGTCACATACTGCAGCTTTGAAGTGGACTTCCGTGTCTAAATATTGCCCTAGGTATCCTTCTGCATCTGCTGTTTAGATTGTGGGATGGTGCTACCATGATGTCAACAAATGCACATGGTGGAACATGGCACATGGTAACCAGCGCCGGTACATCAACAACAGCAAATACTGGCGCGGATGATTAGGTTAAGGGAAAGGAGGCACATGGTAAGGTGCAGAAAAAAAAAAAAAACATGACATTGTGACAGGAAGCAAACACTGGACTCCCACATTAAAGTCTGGGGTTTGTTGAACCCATCCACCACCCCTTCTGCCTGCCCTGTAGGGACCCTCGCACTCATTATATTACATCATCACTGTTAGCATTTCAACCTGACTCGGTCTTGCCGTGTTTCATGCACACAGGTCAGGTTCTGTCCGTCAGCATTTGATGCCGCAGCTCATGCATGTATCGTGAATGCAGTGGGCATAATAACACTGCGACAGGTTCTATCCGGTTGTGTTCCCAGCTGACGCTGTCCAGCAGTGTTTCATTGGCATGTGAAAGGTGCCTTTTGGTGTTGCACACTTACGGCAAAAGCACTGTCAAAGTGGCACTAATGAGACTAACAATGAGAACATGTTCAGTGTCCTTTGCTGATTCCAGGGATACTGAGCAGACAGCTATGCTATGCCAATATGTGAACTCTGATGGAACCAACAAAAGCAGTTTCTTTATTGAAGTTCTATGGCTTCATGATTGTTACAAAACTTGTTTTTTTTCCTGGACTCTCCCCAGTATGTCTTGGACCCTCACCAGTATGCTTTCAGAACCAACAGATCCAAAGAGGATGCCATATCTACTGCTCTTCACTCACTTCACATCAGAATGCTGTTTGGTGATTGCAGCTCAGCATTCAACACAAAATCTCCCATGAAGCTGATTGGAAATTGTATCACACTGGGCTTCAGTACAACACTCTGCAACTGGGTACTGGACTTCCTCACATGCAGACCCCAGAGAGATTTCGAATTGGCAGTCACACCTCCTCTACATAAGTGCTCAACACCGGAGCCCCCCAGGGCTGTGTGTTCAGCCCCCTGCTGTTCACAGTGTACACCCATGACTGCACTCCCAGACATCAGGAGAACTCTATTGTGAAGTATGCGGACAACACCATCATCGGCCATATTACAAACGATGAGAATTCATACCAGGAGGGAACAACCTATTGCTCAATGTCAGTAAAAACAAAGAGCTGATTGTTGATTTTAAAAAGAAGGAGGCAAAGACACACACCCCTGTCTACATCAGTGGAGTTGAGGTGGAACAGGTGAACAGCTATAAGTTCCTTGGAATCGCTGTCACTGAGAACCTATCTTGGTCATCACACATCACCACCCAGGTTAAAAAAGCACAGAAAAGGCTTTACTTCCTCAGGAAGGCTAAATTCCAGAGCAAGATCCTGGTTAACTTCTACAGAGGAGCAATAGAAAGCATACTGACTGGAAACATCATGAACTGACATCGTTCGTGCATGGCCCAGGACAGGAAGGCTCTACAGCAGGTGATTAAAACTTCCCAGAACATCACTGGTTCCCATCTACAGAGCATCAGTGACCTCGGTGAAGTGAGGTGTCTGCACAGAGCCCAAAGGATACTGAAAGACAGCAGCCACCCCAGCCACAGTCTGTTCACCCTGCTGCCATCTGGAAAAAGATAGTTCCACTGCCGAACCACCGGACTACAGAGCAGCTTCTTTCCCCAGGCTGTGACTCCTCAACTCCTCCTTCGTCGCCAAAACATGTAGCAGGATTTAGGGTCAACTTTCATTTAATTTCTTCTTAAACTATGTTTAAGAATGACAAAAAAGTTACATTGTACCTTGTACCTTTTATTTAATGGAAATGCAAAGTAATAGTACCAATTAATGACAAGTAGCCCACTGCTGCCATCTTGTGGTAAAACATATGAATGAGTGCTCATTCGGACCTATTAGTCATGTTGATAGGCTTCTTTAAACTTAATAAACTGTGCTACCTTTGATGTAAGGCTCAAATATATTTTGTGGTTGCAAATTTTTTGGGGATGTGGGGTGGGGGTAAAGGTTGCTGACCCCTGGTGTAGTGCTATCAGTGGGTCGCAATTTTATTTGTTCAATTCTTTGGTTTATCACAAAACATTTGAAATGAAGGTCCCAATTAGTACATTTTAGCATGCAATAATTTTAATATAATTTTTTTTCTAAGATGGCGCCGCAAGAGTGGCAGCTGGTTGTAGGAGCTCCGACCCCTTCATGTTCTTTAAGTGTGTTTTTCGTTCTCTTTTTCTTCACCAATCTCACTCATTCGCATTCATCTAAGGATGTGCATCTGGTGAATTAGTTATATACCTTTTACTTGCTTTCTTCTTACTTACTTTTACTTACTTTCTCGCATGTCATCACAAATAACGGTGTACATCCCGCCATCGGCTGATGCTGCGGCAGCCTGCAAGCTCTTACACACTGTTGTGTCTCAGCTGCAAGCATCGCATCCCCAGTCCCTCCTTCTGATGTCTGGTGACTTTAATCATGCTTCTCTGTCCTCCACTCTCCCATCATTCACCCAGTATGTTGACTGCCATACCAGAGACAATAAAACACTGTACTTACTGGATGCAAACATCAAGGATGCATACAGCTCATCACCCCGCCCCCCAGTGGGTCGCTCAGATCACAACCTGATTCATATGTCCCCTGCATACATACCTATGGTGAGCAAACAACACCCCACCACTAGGTATGTGAGGAAATGGTCTGAGGAGACCAGCATGGCATTGAGGGACTGTTTTGAAACAACTGACTGGGAAGTACTGTACAGTCCACACAGGGAGGACATTGACGGTCTGACCCACTGCATCATGGACTATATAAAGTTCTGTGTGTTCTCCAACAACAAGCCGTGGATGACCCCTGAACTGAAAACCCTGCTGAATGAGAAGAAGAGGGTTTTTAGTTCAGGGGACAAAGAGGAGTTGAGGAGGGTCCAAAAGGAACTGAGAAGAGAAATAAGGAGGGGTAAAGACAGCTACAGGAGGAAGGTGGAGGTGCAACTTCAACAAAACAACGTACGTGAGGTGTGGAGAGGCCTGAATAAAATCTCAGGTCAGAACAAAGACAGTGGGAGGGGCTCCAAGTCTGGAGACCAGGAGTGGGCAAATGAACTGAATCGGCTTTTCAACAGGTTTGATTCTGCTCCCGCCCCCACCCACCCCAGCACCGACCCAGGGCCTTCTCACCCTCTCTGGCACATCCCCCTTCACCCACCAGGAGATCGGGGGTACCAGCTGCATCCTCCCCACGCCTTTTGACCCGCCTCCACTCCACACTCACATGATGATAGACTTTTGTAGGAATGCGCCCCAGACTACTCCAGTGAACATCCAGGGTTTGGACATTAAGGTTGTGGGAGAGTACAAATACCTGGGTGTTCACCTCAACAACAAACTGGACTGGTCTACTAACACCAATGTCCTGTACA
The DNA here is from genome assembly GCF_008729295.1 of Plectropomus leopardus. Taxonomy (NCBI): domain Eukaryota; kingdom Metazoa; phylum Chordata; class Actinopteri; order Perciformes; family Serranidae; genus Plectropomus; species Plectropomus leopardus. Next base: position 36,465,858 of record NC_056466.1, read on the forward strand.
AGAAGGGCCAAAGTCGGTTTTACCTGCTGACTGAGGACCTTTGGTGTTTGCAGGACACTGCTTAGGACTTTCTATGACACTGTGGTAGCATCTGCCATCCTCTACGCAGTGGTCTGCTAGGGCTGTAGAAGCACTGAGAGGGATGGGAAAAGGCTAAACAAGCTGGTTAGGAGGGCCAGCTCAGTCCTGGACTGTCCCCTGGAGACCATTGAGGAGGTGGGTGAAAGGAGGATGTTGATCAAAACCATGACATCTATCATGGACAACACCTCTCATCCTCTTCATGAGACTGTGCGCGCACTGAGCTGCTCATTCAGCAGCAGACTGCTGCACCCACAGTGCAAGAGGAAGCACTACCACAGGTCCTTCATCCCATCAGCTGTCAGACTCTTTAACAGCACGACTTAATGTAGTACTGTTATGTCTGCTGTATAATTCATTACTTCCATACCTCATGCAATAATGTATGTTTACACAGTTTTTTATCTCTATGCAATAGTTATTCCACACTATGTATTGCACTGTAAAAATCTTCGCTGGTAAGATTCTGTGCAATCTGCATAGTTTACATTGTGTACATGGCTTAGTATTTATATTGCTTAGTATTTTTAATGCTACACACCATGTGTGTATTTTACAACTCTGTGCAAAATTATCCTGCGCAGCCATCAGTATGTATATGCCCATATATCCATATTTCTCTCATATATATGGACAAGTGAAAGGTGTATATACTGTAAATAGTCTTGTGTGTATAGCCCTGCCCATTTAGTACTTTACATTTTCTATTTTGTTATATCTGTATATTTTTAAATTCTGATAGGTATATACACATTTTCTATTTTTTTCTTAATTTGTGTTCTACTGTCACTTTCTCCTTCCTGTCTGTAATGCTTGAGCTGCTGTGACAAGTGAATTTCCCCGGTGTGGGATCAATAAAGTTTTATCTTATCTCTTATCTTATCTTAGTTAACATGCAAACCTTAGCATTACCATTAACATTGTGATTATGGGCATGCTAGCATAATGCCATTAGCATTTACTGTGTGGAAAGTTGTCTCACAGCCTCTTCGTCTTGTTGATGAAAGAAACAAATTGATGTAAGTGTTTTTGTGACACCTGTTTGTCATTTTGTGTTTGTTGAATGCATCACCAGAAAAAAAACCCAAAAAAAACCTGGGAACAGGGATTTAGACGCATGACTACGCATGGTGTACACTTTCTGTGCTTATCCAAAGGAGTTTTGGGAAATTTCAATTTGTCTTCTTAGGTCATTAACTGATGCACAGGCATAAAGATACTTCCTCCCTCTTTGTATCCTGTACTAGCCCCCAAACCCAAAAATTCAGGCACATGCATAACAATCTGTTTAAATGGGACTTGAGCTGTTAAAAATTCTCTGCCTGAAGCTGTTTGAATAATTCTGAATGAATAAGGCAGGATGTACCTCACATTTGGAATGAGCCTGCTGTTAATGCAAAATAAAGACTGATTGTCAAAGTGCTGCTGTTAATGTCAACTGCCTAATGTGGTGTGTAAATTCTTCAGATGACGTCAGCACACATTCACACCTGCTGGATATTGTGCCTTGTAGCCTGTACTCTGTAGAGGCCTAAACTGGAGATAAGGCTGAATCCCAGTTATCACTGCTCCATAAATATAGTGAGACTACAAATTCTCTCTCTCTCTTTCCCTCTCTCTCTCTTTCCCTCTCTCTCTCTCTCACACTCTCTCTCTCTCACACACACACACACACACACATACAGTCTCCTGGTGCTTCATGGCAAATCGCACTGGCTTTGAACCCTCTCAGAATAAATTGGTTTGGAGTCAATACAAAGCACTACTACACTATTACATTTTATTTCAGCTGAAAATGTGGAAGCATCTAAAAGTGATCTGAGCAGAATCTCCTACAAAAAAATGAAAGTGATTAGCAGGAAATCAAGACAAAAGAGAAGAACAACATTTATTTATACAGGTGCTCAAACAAATTGGACACCAGCCTGGGAGTAAGTTGTTTTGATGATGTATTTACAATTTTTGTGTGCAGCCTGCAAGCTTCTCCTCGAACATTTCTTCAGTGAGAGCAGCATTTTGTTCACGGCCCATTATCATGTCCCTGAGATTTTCAGCTATTGACATTAATGACACCTAAAACTGGCTGTGAGCTGTTTGGCTGTACATATTGTGCAATTTGGGAGCTGCAGTGTTTCACTAGTCAATTCTACCTTGAATACAGGTTGTGCAGTGTGCAGTCTGCACTGGACATGCATTCATTAGCTTTACAGGGTCTTAGCCGTGGGGCTCATTTGTTGATGTTTTGTTTTAGCTTTGTGTTCCTGCTGATTCTGTTCTTGTGCCAATTTATGCTGTGGAGACACAAATGCATACTAAATTGCTTATTGATACTCAAAACACTTTTTTGCATTAGAACTTAACAGTAGAATGTATTAACACTCGCTCGCTCGAGTTTTTGTCTGCAACTCTTGACATTAAATGTACTCTGAATAGATGGAAAGGCTCAGGTTTCAATTGGTTAAAAGGCAACAAATTCAAACTTCCTTTCACTTTTGTTCATACTAATTATTCCATCATATCTCATTGATTAACAATATATGTCAAAATAAGCCAGCCAACTGGCAGTATCCCCATTTCCAGTGTTCAGTCTGACCCTTGATTCCACCAGCAGCATGTCGATAGCATTACAGCTGCAGAACTGTTTTGCTCCGTCCTCCGCGCGGCTCTATATCCCACTGAGAGCGTTTCAGAAGAGAGAGCGTCCTGCACGCTGATACTGTAGACCTATGAGATTGTGCTTATTTTGTCATTTTCACTTGATTTTGTGGTCATGTAGATTTTTGGCAATTTTTCGGTCGAAAAAAGCAGCTCCTCTTGATAGTTACACAGATCAGTAAAAATAAATCAAGTTAAACACGAAAAAGATAGAAGATTTGTGGCTGTGATTTAGTTAAAAACACATTGATGTTATTAATTATACAGATGAATAATTAATAGCCTAATTTAATCATAAACAAAATAGATATCAGGTAGATGTGATTTTAACCGTGTTTTTGGTAACAATACAGTGCTGTTGTTAATTATGATGTACTTTCTGTCTGTTTCATGTACAGTGACTGTTATCAGGAGCATTAATTCTCCTGCTGGACAGAATACAGAGGGCTGCTGGATGGAAAAGCAGCAGACAGGCTTCATATTAAGCCTGCAGATGCAGAACTAGTTCAGATGTTCTAATTTGACTCTTGGCAGTGTTAGATGATAAGATTGATAACACTCAAGGCGGTCCAGAAAATAAGAGGCTGCAGCCAGCAGCCAGTTAGCTTAGCTTAGCATAAAGACAGGAAACATGGAAACTGCTGACTTGGCCACTGGCAAACAAGCCTGCTAGCTGTTCCCTCCTGCTACAAATGTTTCTGCTGGACTAATTTAATTTTTCAAGTCCACAGATAATAGTATCAGCCACAGTATTTGCAGATAATAGGGACAACATGTGCAGCCCATTCTCAGTTCAAAGTAGTCAAATACCACTGCTTTGACAGTGTTTTCAGAGTACCATCCTGCCGCTGGATGGCTGGACGGCTGGATGGCACCTGCCCTGACAGCCTGATCTACAGACAGGCGGCGTCACTTGAGAACACGGCCAGATGATACACCATGGAGTGGCATCAGGTTGCTGGAAATGACATAATATAAAGAGTGCAGGGGCAGGTGGGAGAGGTGGTGCATGGGTCTAATAAATCCCGGACTTTCATTCGGAGTCAAATGTTTGCTTCCTGTCTGAGTGTGATGTTGTTTTTTTTCTACATCCTACCAGGGGCCAGTTAGCCTAGTTCTAACCATCTGTGGCAGCATGTGCATTTGTTGACATTCCGGTGTTCGTTATCATGTGCTTTTGTTGCCTAAACATAACCATGTGCAGAATAATCCCAGCATGTGCTTCTGTTGACATTACAGTGGACATCCTGTTAAGAGAGCAGATTCAGAAGGATACCTAGAGCATGATATGTAGATCCAGAGGTCCACTGCAAAGAAGCAACATGTAATGGCTTTGGATGAGAATGTGTTATGTGAACTCTGTTCTATGCTTTTAGAGTTTCTTACATCTTTCAGTTATTTTATCTATGACCTTATTTCCTATCTATCCCTGTTCATCTCTCTGTAGGCTACTACCTACAGGACCTATGTGTTCCAGCTGTCCACCCTCATGTGCATAGGTTCATTTGTCCTCTCCCAGTGCAGAGTAAAGGGCACAGAGGACTGCCAGTCTGCTCCTCATTATAACAATATGTGCGATACCTTTTACAGTTGTCAGAGTGAGAGGGTAAATCTGGCCGCATTGCCCCCTCTGGCAAGAGGCCTGTCACATCAATGACCTGTGCTTGTTTCGGATCTGCTGTCGCCAGTGGTAAAAGACTGATTCTAATCTGCAGCCGAGCCCTCTGCACTGAGACAATTAATAACATCACTTTTACAAGTTCGAGCACCTGCTTTATAAATATTTCCTGTTCTTGCATGCTATTTTATTTATTTATTTTTGACAGGTAAGACAGTTTTGACATGTACCCACCTTAGAGTGTGACATGATGATGTTTGCAACAGGAGAGAGTGCAGAGGAATCTATGGAGATAATTACAGTGTTTACCAGTGAATTGTCAAACCATACCTGGTATTTCGGGGCTTTAGTCATTCGAGGGGCTATTTAACAGTTGGGAAATGTTATCATTGTTTGTGGTAAGTCTGACTGATAATGAAATCACAGAGGATTATAGAAAAGTGTTCATCAGAATGTCAGTAAATGTTAATTGCGTCCAGTGAGAGGAGATATACTGGACTGAGCCGACACTATAAATGTGGTCCACAAAACAATGACATACACCCTCTGACAGAGTTCATAACCAACACTGTATATCAATTCATTGATCCATTGATAGCCCGGTCCCCACACTGCTTCAATTTACTAGATTGTACATCACGCTCACACACAAAAAGGCATCAGGCAGGTGCACAGGCACAAATATACACACACTTTATATCTCTCTTGTGCACACATGGACCCACACACACACACACACACACACACACACACACACACACACACACACAGAGGATTGACTAGCATATTTCAACAGGAGAAGGGAAAAATGCTTTATTACAGAAATGTCAAGGTGTTTTAAGGAAGAAATATGCTTCAGCACACAACATCAATTGATGAAATGTGACCTTGAATTCTTCTTTTTCCATTTTTGTTGCATCAGAATAATGAATGGTGCTGGGTGAGGAGAAAAAGGGGAAGAGGCAAAAGTTAATCCAGGAACCATGAGGAACAAGGAATTTAAAAAAAGAGTTTTAGATGTGACACCATATGGTTGAGTTAGTGGCTAAGACCAAGAAGCATCCCATAACAAACACAGATCATTCTCTGTTTATAATAACTCTTACTAATTACTTTTCAGGATCAATGGACAATGTGACAAATGAATGGAACTGTTCTTTTTAGCACAATTTATAAGGACAAACGTGTGTGTGTGTGTGTGTGTGTGTGTGTGTGTGTGTGTGTGTAGTGGCAGAATGTGTTTGATCATTTGGCCAATGCAAACAGAAACTGACCTAACATCGGAAGGAAATGACAAGTTTTGGGGAAAAAAGAAAGATTTTATTACATGCTGATCCTCTTGGGGAAATTGTTTATATGAGCAGTATTTTCCGTCTTTATAAGCTCATAGCATTACATAAATACTTGCATTTGTTGTGGATTTATCTTTGTATGTTGGCTCTCTGCTTTTCACCCATATATATCCATAATGATATTGTTGTGTACTGACTATTCAGACATGATCTGTTATGGATTGAGCTACAATGCATTCATACTGCATTTGACATCTGGCAGGAGTGACCAAAGACACAAGACAGTTAGATGTAATGTGCCATGGTTGGAAACTGTTAAGTATTTGCGCTCATGAAGCTCAAACGTCTCTCTTCAGAATGAAATCTGCTGGGAAATGATTTTCATTATCTAGATGCAGTCACTTCCTCATCTCCTGTGATTTTTTCATACACTATCTGTAATAATGATTTTATGGTTTTTATAATGCTGACAACCCTGTCTTCTATTAACTCTCTATGGCATGACTTTTTTTTATGAGGAAAAAATATTTCACCCCATTTTTTTGGGAGCTTGTGAGTCCTTGATACTAGATTTGGGTTTGTTGCCTCAAGGCAACACTGTGCTACAAGGGTACAAAAACACCAAGGTTTTCTATGATGCATATGAGAAGTGGTTTGTTAGGAAAAGAAACAATGAATTCATTAGAAACAGGTTAATTATGATAAACATCAACCACAAATGGTTCCAGCCAATCAATTATCTGTCCCTGCTGAATTACCATGGAAAACTTTGCTCCAGGGGGCTAAAATAAGGCTCTGACTGATTGCAAAACCTTGGATTCAGAAGGAGTAATGCAGATTACATTCTGGCTATGAGTGGACCAGCTATTTACCTTTGGAGGGCTGCTGAAGGGGTCGTAGAGCTTGCTGATCCAGTCCATGGATTTGGAGAAAGCCTATGACCGCGCCCCACGGGGAGCCCTGTGAGGGTGCTTGTGGGGGGTGGGGGTGGCTTCACTGCTATGAGCCATCCGGTCCCTGTATAACCAAAGTGAGAGCTGTGTCTGCAGACTCAGAGTAAGGTCAAACATGTTCATGGTGGGTGTTGGCCTCCACTAGGGTTGCCCCTTGTCACTGATCCTGTTTGTGATGTGCATGGACAGGATCTCAACGCGCAGCCCGGGGGAGGAAGGGTTCGGTTTGGGAACCCCAGAATTACATCCCTGTTCTTTGCAGATGATGTGGTTCTGTTGGCTTCATCACACCGTGACCTCCAGCATGCACTAGGGCAGTTTCCATCTATGTTCCCACCCTCACCTATGGTCATGAGGTCACGGATACAAGCAGCCAAAATGAGTTTCCTTGGTAGGGTGGCTGGTCTCAGCCTTAGAGATAGTTTGAGGAGCTCAGACATCCGGAGGGACCTCGGAGCAGAGCCACTGCTCCTTCGCATCAAAAGGGGCCAGTTAAGTGGTTCGGGCATCTGATCAGTATGTCTCCAAGGCCCCTTCTGTTAGAGGTGTTGTAGGCATGTCCAACTGGTGGGAGTTCCCTGGGTAGACCCAGAGCATGCTGCAGAGATTTTATATTTCATCTAGTCTGGAAATGCCTCGGGATCCCCCAGGAGGACCTGGAAAGCGTTGCTGGGGAGAGCGCTTCTTCTTCAGCTCAGCATCACACATCCAGTTGATTCTTGGTAGTCTGTTGCTATGAACAGTACCGGTGCAGTGAATTACTTGATGAGCCAGTGTCAGTGTGAGCAAAAGAGTGACAGTAACCAGTTTTTATAGAACAGCTTGTAGTTGTTTTGGTTGGATATAGGCTGAGCTAGGTGAAAGACAACGTTGCCAGTTGCTCCAACATCTGGTAGCTCTGGGGGTTGTACAAGTCTCCCTGTTTAGATTTCCAAGTTGTGCAGTCCACCATCCCAGCCAGTTGGATGTCTTGTCACACTCTTCAAGCTAACTGTCACAGACCTCACTGTCAGAGGGAATGACTCTGACCGCTCCATCATGCTCCTTCCATGCACAAAATGCTCTTGTGTCCATTTATAGGTGTATATATGGTAAAGTAAAAACATGAACTATTTTCATTTATTATGCATCTGAGCATCTCCGCACTTTAGCATGATATTTCCTGAACAAAAGTTGCCTAACTGCATAGTGTTGCCCTGGGGCAATGAACAAAGAAACACTGTTTTAGTATATATAAACAAAAACTAAATAAGTCTTAAAATAATCAAAAATCCTTCTTTACATACCGATGCATGTGCATATATTTTTTTTTATTTAAAGTTATTGAAGACTTAAACATGTTAAAAAGTGATAATAATCTTTCCTTCTGGTGGCATTTTGCCCCATGCGATTCTGCCTCCTAAAAGGACTGCTCCACCACCAGACAAAAGGCCAAACCCACTTCAGCCTCTCATTTTATTGGACACAGACATGGTGATATGCTACTTTGTTTAAATGTTAAAAAACAATTAAAGTGGCAGTGTGAGATCTAAAAATGTAGTTTGTTGCCTGAGGGCAACACCATGCCATAGAGTGTGAATTATGTTTATGCACTGCTAATTTGCAACATTTAGTACATTTTGTAAGAAATAATGCCTGGATTATGTTTTCTGTCAGCATAATTAAGAAACAGTTTTAATTAACGAATATATGACAGTAATACTCAACTTGTAGCCCACAGGCCGAATCTGGCCCCTTATAGGGTGCTGGGTGGCCCCTAAAACATTTTCTAATTCACAATCAAAATAAACTTATTCACACTGGGAATTATTTTTGTACTTTTAGTATACCTAAGATACCAGAGTGCCTAAAGCAGCATTAAAATAGAGCTTGTTCATCAAAACAAGTACCAGTAAAGCATCCCCCGTGCCCCCCAATAGAGGTCTTATCCAAGCCCTTAATGCCATAAAATCCTAGCAACAATGTTTAATCCTAGAAACTTCCAAAAATCCTAGAAATGTCCTAAATCCAACAAAAATCCAAAACTCACAGAAACATCCTAAAATCCAAAAGATGTCCTAAAATCCTAGAAACATGTATGTGGCTGCTGCAACTGGCCCCTGGCCTCCTATCATTTTGCAAAATTGACCCCCAAGCAAAGCAAGTTGAGTATCCTTGACGTATGGTTATACTGAACACATATTATGCCAACAGATTTTCTAAGGCCAGATGAGATTCCTAGCAGTGGCTCCCCCCGAAGTCTGAGCTCCTCACCCTATCTTTAAGGCTGTGCCCAACCAACTTCAGGAGGCAACAAATTTTGGCCTCTTGTATCAAAGATCTCATTCTTTTAGTCACTAACCATTCTGCCTGATCAAATTTGGAAAGTCTAGAAGAGGTGCACAATGGGATCGTTTTATCCCCTTTCGGGTAAGTGGAGCACTAATTTGGAAGTAGCCCACACGGCCTACTAGAAGTATCTACGTGCCTCCTAAATGGGCCCAATGATGTGGATGCAGCTCAGATAGTTTTCTAGATAATTTTATTTACAGCATTTTAACGTTTTTGGCTTCTACGCCACTGAGCAACTTCGATAAAAATGAATGGCCCCACCTCCAACGCTGTCTCTTTATATATCCATGATATGAAGCCCAGAGGCAAACGTTAGCCGTTGTGCTCCTCCAACAAGGGCTTTAGTGCTATTGCACCCCCTTCAGAAGCTTTGTCATCCAGCCTTGAACTACTGTGTGATTTTGGAGACTTTGCTAAATAAATCCATTATGATAACTCTGACACTAACTGTTCCCTGTTATTATTTGTCAATTTTTTCTGTGTTTAAAAACAGTTGTTTTTGTTGTAAGTCGTCCACTGGCTGTCACTGGGTTGAGTCTGTCGACCAATTAGAGGCTGTGTTTCTAACAGTGTGACAGCTCTGATCTCAAACATACTGCACAATGGAATAACAAGTGACCATGCTCCAACCACCTTAAGATTGCCATGTGGCAAGCAAGACGGGCAATAACATTATGTTTAATTTAGAACCATCCCAGCCATGTTATTTATACCTGTTAACTGCATGTTTTCAGTGTTAATAAATTCTAATAATGTCCAAATCCCTGTTGGGGTTATTTATCTATTTATCAGGTCAACATGTTCCATTTTGGACTATATATTTTGCCAACATTTTTTACCATTTCTAACAAAGTAGACCACCGCACACTGAATGACTTTACTGTGATTTATTCAGAGCGAGGGATGTGTTTTGCCTGTGGCTTCTTCAGATTTGCTCAGTGAAATAATATGAGCATTCATAGGTATGCTAAACAGCTACAAAGGAGTCACATGACAAATTATTAACATCACCTCTCATTGTTTTACAATATATTAATAACATTTTCAAAACTGAACAGTACAAAAGCATGACAATATCTACAAAGGCCCATAAAGTAGCAAATTTACAATGATGAGTCACAATAAATACAACAATATTTACAAGATAGTATAAATCAAAGATAACAAGAAGCCTAGAAAATAGAGTGGCAACTTTACACCATTTCATCACAAAAAAGGGAAACTAAAGCTATGAAGCAGGCTAAATATATAATAAGGAAAAACTATCCAACCTGCAGCTTTCCCTCTGTCTCACTAAATGGGAAGGATAAAGGGACAGTTTCACACTACCTACAAAGAGAGACAGACACATTATAGGTATATCACAGAAAACAACTCAAATCCTGTGCTTCATTTAATCCAAAAGACTCAGTGGTGTTCAGTTCATGAATTGCTGGGCCTATCATTTCTTAAAACCAGTTTATTTAATTGGGTGTTCATTAACTCAGGCATAACAGATTTTTGCTGATGACATGGTCAGAAATAACAGAGAAATGCATAGATTTCGGCCAAACAAGGTAACAGACCCATTGCCTGTAGTGTGTGCAAGTCGATCCTACTGACGTATGAAGTCCCATTCATACCCATTGTGAAATGGGAAAAACCCTGCCTTCACAAAAAAAAAAAAGTTACCAGGAAGCCCAGGCAGCAATGACACAGAACCGAGGAAAATAAATACTATAAAATGTAATTTCTAGGAGACATGATTGGCTTTATTCACACTTGAGCTGTGTTGACAATGACGCTGAGATGTATTTGTAACAATAGGCAGATTTTCAGAAATCAAGTTAATTTAATACCAAATTAGTCGATCTTGCTTAATTAAGATAAATGTAAAAATCTTGTAAATCAAACAAAAAAATGATTTGCAACATAAACAACAAATGGGCTATAGTGTGTTAACCCCGCTAGCCTGCTAGGCTAACACTACTGTCAAGCTCGACTTGTCAACTTTGGTCTTTTTAACATCCGCTCACTGACAAGCAAGGGTCTTCTCGTCAGGGATCTGCTTGTTGACCGTAAGTTTGACTTTTTATGTCTGACAGAGACGTGGCAACAGCCTAATGACTTCATCCCCCTCAATGAAGCAACTCCACTGGGGTTTGTTTAAACCTGTCAACCCCATGGATCCGGCAGAGGGGAAGGACCCGCGATAATTCACTATGAGGGGTGGAAAGTCTTGTTGGTGTCTACACCTGCTTTTTCCTCCTTTGAAATGGCTACATCCTTACTGTCTGGACCCACTCCCACTATTTTTGCTACAGTATAAAGCCCATCCAAACCCAATAAGGATTTCTTAAATAACTTTGCTGCTTTCCTGACCCACCTCTCCACATTATCTTCAAACCTTATACTGCTGGGAGACTTTAACATTCACATGGACAATACTAACAGTAATCTCACCAAATAATTTACATCTTGCCTGGATATGCTTTGGACTGCAGCAATGTATTAATTTCCCTACACACTGTAAAGGCCACACCTTGGATCTCATTTGTTGTTCTGGTGTGACCCCTACTGACTTCAATGCTGAATCTCTCCCATTTTCAGATCATAAGCAATTTCATTCAATGTCAATCTCACTATCTCCAAAATGTCCCTCCCCTGTGTTATTTCATTCCGTACACAGCAAATGTGCCAGTGTTATTCTTTTAGTGTTGGTGTAAATTAACAGGGATTACTATTACTTTTACTCAGAATTGATCAAAATTAACTCCCCCTAGAGTCCATTCCTGATAGTGTCAGAGTAGATATCCGTCGTTGTGAGAATCACTCTGAATTTACACTGTGGCTTGTTCAATTGGCCACACCCACCATTTGAATCGCTCGCCCTTGGCAGTGCAGTGGCACACACAGTCAACACCACAGGTCAGCACTCAGACTGCAGTCATCTAACTTACTTCGTCCAAGTTTCTTCTTTCTACGGTAAGTTAAGTTTCAGTTGATAAAATTGTCTCTTTTGGATTGGATTGGATTGATATTAGTGTAAGCTATTTTATTATGTTATTCGGAAGTTATCTGGTGAATCACTGTATTGCATATATTAGCAGCTCTTATTGTGAAAAGTTCAGAAACGGAAGTGTGTGAGTTTGTGATGGGTGTCTTGACGCTGTGTGCGGTAATAAAGAAGAAGTCATCTGTTCAACTCCACGGAATCTCCGTATTTCTTTGTTTCTAGCTTCATAAGTATAGGCGCAACAGAAACCTTCGGAAAATATCTTGAAAATTTCATTTTTGTGTTTTGTAGCTAGAAGTCAACAGAAACCTTCGGCTACATTGGTGGCAGCGGTGGGATGTTTTCCTGCTCCGACGATTCGCCGTAAGATAAGTTTGTTGAAGTCTCAGATAGTTAGCCGATGTTAGCCACTGCTAATGCGCGCTTAGATTAACTTTTGCAGTGTAGTTAGCGTACGAGTTCATGCGCGTTTCGCCTGATGATGTCATCCGTCTCCTCACCGGAGTAGTTTAGTGAGTGTAATAAATAAAGGAAAGCAAAGACGATCACAAAGCCGGCGTAATGTGGAAGTACGACGAGGACCCGCTGAGCTACAGTGAGCGCCGCGGTGAAAGACCTTGTAGCAGCAACATCAGGATCGAACTCCCGCCGCCCTTTGCCGGAGATGAAAAACAAAGTTTCCCGTGCTGGGCCCGACAGTATGAGGTGGCGGTGAGAGCACTGGTGGGAGGCAATGGAAGTGACTATGATTATGAACTGATCAGGATTTTGCCAACACGACTTTCCAAGGCTGCTTTCCTCTTGTGGGATAGCCTCCCAGCGGCTGTCCAGGCTGACTATTCTACAGTGAAGGAAAAATTGCTGGAAGCTTTTGGACAAAGACATTTCATGGACTGTTTCAGAGCAAACCTTGCTGCTCGATGCCGTGCTCCAGGTGAGAGTTTGGAAGTGTATGCAGCAGAAATAAGCAAGCTAGTGCAGGAGACCTTCCCAGGCTATGGTGACATAGCTCAGAAAGAGGAGAAGTTTCGTAGATTTTTGGCTGGACTTGACCCGGCACTCAGAGCTAAATGCCATGAGCAAGGTGCTACTGATTTGGAAGAGGCTCTGATTATTACTGGTCGTTGTGAGATGGCCAGAGAGACCCTAAAAATGGACTATGTAAACCCACATGTACACCAGCCTCCTACTGCAGCAGCCATATCTGATGGAGGTGGGTTGTACAGGGCTATGGACAGACTGACAGAGGACATTAGAGAAATGAGGATGGAAATGAGACAAATCACAGAGGAAAATCATCGACTGAGGTCCAGTGGTCGAAAGGAGGAATGGAGATTGCCTCCCCATGGAGGTCAGTGTCAGTGTACCTGTGGGGAGCAAGGCTGCCAATCACGCCGATCACGTGGGGACCAGAGAGGGCGCTCCCTTGACCGCAGCTGGCGTGACCGTGGAGCAGAAGAAGGACCCGGGGAAAGACAGGATTACAGGGTGCCTGAACATAGCCGCACTGGGTCTCCAAATTGGAGGAGCCCCAGACCTGCCAAAGGCTCCTTTAATGATGACACCCCAAGGCGTCGAGGAGTGCGTTTTCTCTCCCCCAGGAGAGAAGACTTAGTCAGTCAGTCGGGAAAAGAGCTGTAGCTGATGTTGCGGCGCAGACACCAGCTACAGATTCCTTGGGCCCATTGGGGGGAATAATGCTTACCCCCTCCGCAAGTAATGCCTTAACACCAGACAGAACTGAGCAGCAGCAGACCTCATATGTGAGGGGCAGCATTGAAGGAACAGAAATCAACATACTGGTGGATTCAGGATCGACAGAGTCATTCATCAGTGCTGAGTTTCGCATGGCTGTTCCAGCACTACGCAAGCGACCCCTAAATGCTGACCTCATTGCTGCCCGCGCTGTGAATGGCCAGATGCTCGACACACTGGGCACCATAACAGCAACCCTCCACTTAGGTAATGAGACCTGGCAGCATGTTTTCTATGTACTTCGAGGCTCTACACAAGCAGCACTGCTGGGCTTGGACTTTCTTGTTGCTAACCACGCCCTTCTCAACTATGCCCGCCGCCGACTGCAGTTATGGGACACTGTTATTCCCTTGTTGAGTGGCAAGGATTTGATACCTGTGTGTTGTAATGTTTCAATCGCCACTGTGGTGACACCCCCCCCCCTCAGCGAGATGCTGGTGCCTGCGAAGGTGTCCCCAGCCGGGCTCATTGACCAGCTCCCCGAGTTACTTGGCACCTAACCTCCAGAGTAAAAGTGAGTGTGTAGTGGCTCACACAGTGACATCAGTGAAAAATGGGGTTACAACAGCCCGTGTTTTAAACCCAACAGACCAGGACATTGTACTAAGAGAGGGCATGCACCTGGGGGAGTTTTTCTCTGTGGATGAGTGTGAGCTTGTGCCCCTCCCACCGGTTCCAGCTGAGAGTGTGTCTGCCACATTGGCCACGGATGTGCCTGTTGTGTCGCTGGAGGAATCCCCAGCTAGTCTGCATCAGAAAGCACAGTGGATGCCTTAGATGCCTTGGATGCCTTAGCAGGGTCCATGTGGTTTAGTACGTTAGATTTCTCTAACGGATACTGGCAGGTGGAGGTCGCTGAGGAGGACAGAGAGAAAACGGCCTTCACAACAGGCAGGGGCCTGTACCAGTGGCGGTCGATGCCAATGGGCCTCACCAACTCGCCAACATTTCAGCGCATGATGGAGCTCGTGCTCAGAGGGCTTCCATGGCAGGTGTGTATGGTGTACCTGGATGATGTACTGATATACAGTCCCACCTTTGAGGATCATCTCTTCAGTCTACAGGAAGTTTTCACCAGAATCCAGGCAGCAGGTCTTAGATTAAACCCTACAAAGTGCCATCTGGCCCGGGATCATGTGGTGTTCCTGGGGCATGTGGTTTCACGCCATGGCCTACAGCCTGACCCTCAAAACACAGAAAAAGTCAGGAACTGGCCCACACCACAAAACCCGACTGAAGTGAGAGCATTTGTGGGCCTTTGCTCTTATTATAGACGTTTTGTGAGGAACTTTGCCCAGCGTGCAGCTCCCCTGCACCGCCTAACATGTAAAGACACACCTTTCCTCTGGACAACTGAATGTGATGCTGCCTTTGAGTACCTTAAAGGGGTGCTCTCCTCTTCCCCAGTTGTCACTATGCCCGACTTCAGTGCCCCCTTTAGAGTGTACACGGATGCCTCCCTGGAAGCAGTGGGGGCAGTGTTGGCTCAGGACAGGGATGGACTAGAGAGAGTGGTGGTATATGTCAGTCAGGCGCTCACTCCCACAGAGAGGCGCTGGTCCACATTTGATCGGGAGTTGTGGGCTGTAGTATGGGCCGTGCGTCAATTCAGACACTACATTGGATCAGCTGCTTTCACCATAATAACGGATCATAAGCCGCTGTTGGGCCTCCGCAGCATGTCTGTCGACAAGGATCCCACAGGCAAACGAGCAAGATGGATTTTGGAACTGGACCCTTTCAACTGGGTCATACAGTACAAGGATGGACAAAAGCATACTAACGCTGATGCTCTCTCACAGAGACCTCAGAACCCTGAGTCTGCTATGGTGAATCACACCTCTGAGGAAGCAGTCATCCAGGTAAATGCCATAATGGAGGACAGTGAATCAAAGGTTCCCAAGTCAGACACTTTATTGTCTCGGCAGCCGGCTGTGGCCGCCCAGGCCGCAGGCCAGCAAATGGTCATGGACAGTGAGTTGAATGACGTCACGTTTTATACGTCGGCACTTTCACATGAGGGGTCTGGACTGAGAGAACTGCAGCAGGCTGATCCAGATATTGCTAAAGTGCTGGATTGGGTTGAAAGTAATGGATCTCGGCCTCCACGGGAGCAGATGCGAGGCAGCTCCCGGAGGCTTAGGAAATTATGGACAGAGTATCCTTGCCTGTCTGTTGTGAACGGGCTACTCTGTCGGTCCGTGAAGTCCTCCCTCACAGGGGATGCCCACAGTCAAGTGGTCGTGCCCTCCACACTTATCCCTGATGTGCTGAAACACCTCCATGGAGGCCCCGCATCAGCTCATTTCTCAGCAGAGCGAGTGTGGGAACGGGCGCGGCAGACATGTTACTGGCCATCTATGTTCAAGGACATTCAGCAATGGTGTGAGCAATGTGTACCATGTCAAACCCGCCGAGCCCCCGTGCCTACACGTCGAGCACCGATGGGGGGGTCCCAAGCGACTCGTCCCTTTCAGAGGGTGGCTGCTGACATTCTCGAACTCCCAGCGACTTCAAAGGGTAACAGATATGTGTTAGTAGTAGAGGACTACTTTACCAAGTTTGTGAATCTGTATGCTCTTCCTAACCAAACAGCCCAATCAGTGGCGCAGTGTCTGTTCGAGGATTATGTCTTGGTACATGGCATTCCAGAAATGTTACATAGTGATCAGGGCCGGCAGTTCGAAGCTGAGATTGTTCAGAGATTGTGTCAGCTTTTGGGAATCAGGAAAACAAGGACCACGCCATACAATCCCAAATCGGATGGGATGGTTGAACGCTTCAATCGGACTCTCATCGACCAGCTGGCCAAATCGCTATTGGCCTGTGGGGGTGAATGGGACGATTATTTGAAACATGTGGCTTTTGCATACAACACGTCTGTTCACGCCTCCACTAACTACACTCCCTACTTTTCATGTCATGGACGTGAGGCACGTGTTCCAGTGGATGTTTTAGTGCCGTCTCAAGCGGTGCACTTGGACATGTCTTGTTCTCATGCAGACTTTGTGACTTCTCTGGCTGTCAAGCTGGGGACAGCTTTCAGTGGTGCCAGGCAACGTGGTGCCGCTGCACACGAGGGACAAAAACTGTACTATGATGGAACAGTCCGTCACCAGCCATATGCTGTGGGGGATCTGGTGTGGCTGCATAATCCTACAGAGGACCGGAGGAAACTTGCCCCGCACTGGAGGGGACCCTTCAGGGTCATGGCTGTGTTGGATTCGCAGGGGGAACCTGGGCTCACCTATCGTATTGGCAATGCTTTGAACTCTGACGGACTGGGGCAGGTTGTCCATTATGATAGGCTGAAACCCTACACGTTGCCATTGCAGGCCGATTCTTCAGGTAGCGTCTCAGCTTCTCGTGTTCATGCTCCCTCGCTGCAGGATGATGGTGGCACTGGGGCTGCGTATGACACGGCCACCAGCGGGTCGGAACGGACTGTGTCTCGTTCTGGTAGAACTGTGAAACAGCCAGTTCGTTTCAAGGACTTTGTTGTTGATGGTTGACTGCTTTGGTTCTTGCTGTTTAAAAAAAAAAAAAAAAAAAAGGAAAAATGTACACAACATGATATGTGCGAAGGAAAGGGATAGAGTGATAAGATTATGTGTATGTTCTTGTTTACATGTCTTTCTGTTAAGGCAGGTTGTTTCTGTGCATATAGTATATCTGAACGCTATTCACTGTGTATCAGCTGTGTCTGGTGTACAATTATGATTTGTGGGGGCATACTTTGTTGGAGCTGTGCAGTTCTGTGATGCTGTTGTTAATTCTGAATACTGGTGTTCTAGAGGCAGGTTTCTGTTTTTGTTATGTGTTTATTTCTTGCATTTGTGCTGTTCATGTTGTGAAACGTGGACGTTTCTTCTTAGAGGAGGGGAGGTATGTAAGCTATTTTATTATGTTATTGGAGTAAACGGAAGTTATCTGGTGAATCACTGTATTGCATATATTAGCAGCTCTTATTGTGAAAAGTTCAGAAACGGAAGTGTGTGAGTTCGTGATGGGTGTCTTGACGCTGTGTGCGGTAATAAAGAAGAAGTCATCTGTTCAACTCCACGGAATCTCCGTATTTCTTCGTTTCTAGCTTCATAAGAATAGGCGCAACAGAAACCTGTTAGGTAAACCAGGGTTTAGCTAACATTAGTTCCTCAAATTATTGTGTGTCTATAAAGGAAAGGCTTTTTGAGTAATGGGAATATATTGAAAAGGTTGTACACTATGCCAGTAAGTTATAGTATGACAACATTACACATGTGCAAGGCACACTGTAAATAGGCCTACGTTGTGTTTGGTAGAGTTGTGTTAAATGTATGGTTTACAGTGTTTCCCGTTACCGTTAATTAACGAGACACAGGCGTTTGGGTCCACCACACTCTCTCACAGAAAAAAAAAAAGTTTTTGATTTTTTTTTAGCAGCGTTTCACCTTCCTTCATCTCTGTCAGTGTCATGTAGTGCTGGGCCGCTAATGAACGCTAAATGAGCGCGCTAGTCGCGGTATCCCCCCCCCAAAAAAAAACACTGGGGGTAAACGTAAGAAATTAGAAATGATAACAAGTTATGCCATTCTTGTCTTTAAAGCAACATGCTGGTTCCTGTAGAGTATAAAGGAGTCAGCAAATGGGTCAGGGTACCACAGGCGGAGGACGAGTACAATTACTCCCATTTTTGGCAAGCAGGTAGGCTGATTTGACTTTCATGTTTATTTGTGCATTTACGGTTTTCCAATGTTTGATGATGAAAATTAGCTTTCCTGCTAGCGCCGGTGTTTTTATAGTTCATCAGCTCTGTTCATTAATGCATGTTTGTCCATCCCAAATCTTGCTTATCTACAGTATCTTCTGTTTTAGTGCTGGCAAAATTCAATTTGCCAGGTTCTGCTTCCTTGAGCCTGAAGGATTCCTCAAACGTGGAAGTGGATTCGGACATATTTGATGAACTCTTGAAGTCATCTGGGGTGTCTTTCGAGGCCAAAGAGTGTGATGGTGAGGATTGCAGGCTTATATTTTTAATTTTTAAGAATTTGACTCTGTTTTCTACAACAGCAAATTTGGATACTCAATTCTGATTGGTAACAACCCACAGCTGGGCATTTTCAGTATTAATGGGCACCTCCTATTTGATCCAATACATGAGAGCAACGCATGTAAGTTCTTTCCCTTTCCTTGCCTGGTGAACTATATGGCTCAGCAGATTGGATGGAATTGATGCTTTGTTTTATAATATTGTATATTGCTGTGAGTGTAGTCTATACCATAAGCGTTGTAGAAAAGCAACTGACCATTTGAGGGTGGGGGTTACGGCTCAATTTACCATGCTTGGGGTATTTTCTTGCCAGTCCCCTAGCCCTAGGCGTGGTAAATTCAGCTGTAACTCGGTTCCTCTCGTGGTCAATTGCATCATTTACAATGCAAGGCTGTGTGTTTTTTTAGGTAGCAATGCTGAGGAGGAGTTCTCAGAGGGCTCATCCTTATCAGACTGGTCACCATCACCATCACGTGGATCCCAAGGGTCATCATCAGGTTCTGACTCAACTCTGATACTGGAATCTACCAAAGCTCGGAAAAGACAGCTGGTTGAAGGACCCCTGGATAGCAACGTTGCAAGAGATGTAAGTTAACCACCTGATATTGACCCTGATGTCAATTAGACCGATGTCAAACCTTACATTAAAATTTCACAATAAGTATATTAGTACTGCAGCTTCAGTAGGTGTCAGACTGAAGACCCAGAGCTCCGTTATGTTAACTGATTCTCAATTATCCTGCGTCCCCTGACCAACTGTTACATCAGCCCGGGGCACAGGCTGACATACCTACTGTACCTGCAGTGTGAATGTCATGCAATTGTCGTTTCAGAATGTCAGAGTCGCTCTGTATTCAAAGCCTGGTGGAAACTAAATATTCAAAGAGTACGAGAAAACAAGCACCATCAGTGATGTTACAAGAAGAAAGATGGTAAACATTCTTGTGGCAGACATGGTGGAGAGCCATGGGTAAGTGAATGCACTTGCAATAACAGGTTGTGGTTGTTTTTTTTACCTCCAAAAGTCACTGCCGATTGTGTCTTCACCCACACTCATGTGCACATCAAGGTTCTTATAGTTTTAAATTTTTCATTAGTTTTTATTTTTATTTAGTTATTCAGTTTGCTTTTTTTATTTCAGTTCAGTTTTAGTTAGCTCAACAAGTGATGAAGCAGTTTTAGTTTAGTTTTTATTTTGAGGAACTGACTAGTTTTTATTTAGTTTTCATTTGGTCTTAGTCTTAGTTTTAGTTTTTCAATTTTTAGGAGAAAGCCTCTGTGAGACCTCTAAAGATGAACTTCGACATTTGTGGAATTTTTCCCTTTTAGTTGCATCCCATAATGTTCCCATCAGTCCTCATCACATTCCATTCACTCTTATCTACCTGTGCGTCGTACTCCAAGTCGTTCCATATTGAGCTGTGGCCTTTTCTTCCTGCAACTTTAGCATCTCTAAGAAAACTACAACTAAGCTGATGTTATCTGACATTCACTTTAGTTTTAGTTAGTTTTGTATTGTTCATTGTAGTTTTTATTTAGTTGTCATTTTTGGAAAAAATGTCATTTTTATTTTTATTTCAGTTTACTATATTATTTTTTCACTGCTAGTTTTAGTTTTAGTTAACTATAATAACCTTGGTGCACATAAATGAAATTTGCAGTTCTTGGAGGAATGACACATCTATCCCTTTTCAGGAAGGTCCCTCCGGTGAATGTGCAGATCCTCTACGCACTTGGGATTACAACACTGTTCCCTAAATTGAAGGACCCGGATTCCAAGAATGGCTATGTGAGTATAAACAGTAATGCATCTCCATACATTCTGTTTTGTAAACTGTTCTTGTCTGTATATAACATGTATTGCAAGTCTGCCAGTCCTGGGTGAGGTATCCCTCCTCTGTTGCTCACCCTGAGTTTTCTCCAAATTTTTTTTTCTGAGTTTTTCCTCAGTCGATGTGACTCGATGTGTTTTTCTTTATCAACAGGAACATTTCTATGATCATCAGAGTGGTTCCGGCTACCTAGCGTGGAGGCTAAAAACTGTTCAGCGGAACTCAGCTCAAGACAGCAAGAAATCCAGGACAACTTTCCAAAAGGGCCCCAAGACTCCACGCAGTATCCATTCAGATGAGAAGCAGTTGACCGGTGATGAATGCAGGGAAGCCATATCGGTGATGAAACACTCAAGTGATACGACCCTTGTCAAAAATAAGATGAAGGCAACATTCCAGCACAGGCAAAAGGTGGTTCAAGACCCGGGTACTGCCTCTACTGTCCTGGATCTCTTTCCCAGATTCTTGGATACACCTGGCTTGGTAAAACATAAAATGAATTGCTGATGACTTAGTGGTTGCCTTGTTTTGCTTGACTGTTTATTAATTGACACCCATAGCGTCATTACAATGGTGTTCTCATTCACACACACACAAATGTTTTCTGTTTAAGATCGACCAAGACTTCACAATGATCTTCGGTGAGGAGGTGTCTGGTAAATTCCTTTCCAAGTGGCCAACATTTTTCAAACCAAGAGTCATTGCAGATTGCTGCAAGAACCTAACCTCGAGTCTGCATGTGGATGAGCTACTTCTGTCTGCACAACAGGAGTCTGATGATGGTGGTAAGTGTTAATTGAATAGTGGACACAGTAGATTGCACATGCCTTTAGTGTACACTACAAAAGAGCACATTGTTGTGTTCTTTAATGTTTTTGGCCCCTTTACTACAAATCACATACTGCACCTTACTGCTAACCATTTTCAATCCTTGGTGTAATTTAAGAAAACTTTGCTATAACTGATGCTGTCATGCTTACAAGGAAATAAAAGACAAGTGTCACTTCTAATTCTGCAGTGTGGCATTCTGAAGAGTGGGACTCTGAGATGGCCGCCATCCTTCTGCTGCTTCACCTCTTGCCTCCAACAGTTAAAGGCAAAAAGGCCTGCAAGATGAGTGCATCGAATGCTGCTAGATGCCTGATCAAGTTCATGAAGGTATTTTCTTAGGACTGTACATCACTGATGCAAGGTTTTCATGTCAGCTGATGTAAGGTTTTCAGGAGCCAAGATGGCGGGGTAATGGGGGGGTGATGCAGTTAGACTGTTTATAAAAAGCATCCATCCATTCATCACACAAAAATAAATTAATGTTGTGTACATTCATAGATCCATCCATGAATTCATTAGTTGTGTACATCTATCAAATATTAATTCCTCTTCCCCATCTCAGGTGGGGTCAAGCATGGACACCTTCCGTAAGGAAACTGGCCCCAAACAGCCCTTTCTTCTTGGTGTCGGAGAAAGAAGCAACAGCATCCAGGATTTCTACATCATCCTGGACCATCCTGGACCATTCCCTGCAGGATGCAGACCCCAGTTGCTGCCTTTGATGAGCTCTTCAAGGCACATTATGTTTTTGCCGTGTCGAATGATGATGCACTGTCCAGCTTCTTCATCTTCATCCAGACCACCGTGTATGGCATCGACGTTGGCAAAGTGAAAGAGAGTCCTCGGGTAAAAGAAATCAGAGCGAGGATTCTTCACTGTGAAGTTTGAAGCCAGAAATGTACACATGTTACATTTGCAAGGTACACCACACCAGTTGTTCAATGTTATTTAGACATTTGAAGTTTGAGCATGGATTGTATCCCGGAAGGTCTCTGCGCTTGAACTGTGGAGAGCCTGGTTGTTCATTTGCTTTTTGTACATATTCTGGTTACCAACGTCACCTGTCTCGAGCACATAAAGACTGTCTTGATCCAGATCCCGTCAGCAGTTTTGAATGTGAGCCTGTAGCTGGACCTTCCACACCAGTGAATGTGGATCCTCCTGTGAGGGTCACTACACATGTTCCAGTTGAAAAGAAGAATATACTGGACTTGTGCAGCTCTGTTATTGCTCAGGTTCAAGCCTCAGGTGTTCCAGAGAGTACTGTGCAGTGTCTAGTTGGCTCAATGGAGGAACTGGTTAATGACATACATGCTCACGCCAAGGAAGCAGTTGTTAATTGTTTGTCTTCTGATGCATCTAGAGAAACGTTGGAGAGAGTTGAGGGTTGTTTTGATCAGCTAGAAAACCCCTTTTCATGTCTTAACACAGAATCTAAAAGGATGAGGCATTTTGAAGAGAAATGGAATATAGTAGAACCTGTAGAGCATGTTCTGGGTGTCCGTTTTGATGTAAGAAGAGATAGAAAAACAGGCACGTATAGGCAAGTTCCAGTCAATGATAAGTTTATGTATGTACCTATCTGGGGGTCTCTCTCATCTATGTTTTGTAACAGTGAACTCTGTAACAGTTTCCAAGAAGTAAAACCACACCAGGAGGGATTTTACAGAGATATAAGTGATGGGTCCTACTTTAAAAATCATAGTTTATTTTCTCAGCAAGAACTCGCTCTTCAGATCCAGCTCTACTATGACGATTTTGAAACTGCCAATCCATTGGGCTCAAAAAAGGGAGTGCACAAACTTAGATGTGTTTATTTTGTTTTGAGAAATTTATCACCAAAGCTCAATTCTGTGTTAATGAATATTCATCTTGTCGCTCTCTTTCACTCAGAGGATCTTAAGAAATATGGGTTTGAGCCAATTCTGAAGCCACTGATTGATGATCTTAAGATTTTGGAGACTGAAGGAATACAGTTGCCCTTTTTAGCTACACCTGTGAAGGGCTCAGTTATTCAGGTTACAGGAGACAATTTAGCTCTACATGCACTTTTTGGTTTTGTTGAATCATTCAATGCGACGTACTGTTGTAGACTATGTTTAACTGATAAAAGTGAATATCAGTCAGTTTTCAGTGAAGATCACCCAGGTTTAACTCTACGTTCAAAAGACCTTCATGTTGAACATGTTCGTGTCATCCAAGAAAATCCTGCTTTGAAATCAACATTTGGTGTCAAACGAGACTGTCCACTCAATTCCCTCCAGTTTTTCCATTCGTCAAACAATTACGCTGTAGACATAATGCATGACCTGCTAGAAGGAGTGGTGCAATATGAGTTAAAGCTTGTGTTTCAGTATTTGATCAAGAATTCAATATCCCTGAGTTCATTGTCTGAAAGAATTGCTAGCTTTAATTATGGATACACACAGAGAAAGAACAGGCCAGGTGGGCTTAAGCTGGATGACAACAGCAAAGATCTTGGACTTAATGCTATCCAGTCTTGGTGCCTCCTACGCAATGCCCCGCTGATATTTGGAGATTTAGTTAACAGAGAGGATACCTATTGGCAATTGTTACTCCTTTTAATTCAAATTGTAAACATTGTATTTTCACCAACTGTAACTCATGGTATGACTTGTTATTTGAAATATTTAATTTTTGAACATCACAAACTTTTTAAATCCATCTTCCCAGAGCACAATTTGTGTAATGGGAGTGAGGAGGACCCAAATGCAGAACAGTACGCTTCACTGGCGATTGGTAATAACCTTTATTAATACCAACACAAATGGCAGACTGGACACCGAATGAAAGTTCGTTCTTCGAGCTGTGAGCCCAAGCAATGTCTCTGGGAATCACCAGTAGCGAAGACACGAAGCTCGTACCCACTGTAGCTGGTGGCGAGGAAACCCCGTAGCTCCGTGAGCCGACAACACGTGTGTGAGCGTTGTCGGGGATCGAACGGAGGGGTGGTCGAGGGCAGGCAGGGGTTCGGTTACCGGGAGGTCCGTCCACGGAAACAGCAGCACCAGCAGGGATCAGGCGGAAGAATCGTCGAGTCAGAGCAGAGAGGTCTTTACCGGGGAATCCGTCAGATTTCAGGAACGCCGAAACTGAGTTCGTGGTCGGGGACAGAAGGCAGGTCGGATCACAGGGAGGCAGGCAAGGAGAGTTGGTCAGGGACAGGCAGAGTCGGCAACGGAGAATCTGGACGGAGAGTGCTGGAAAGACGTGCATGCTGCAGAGGACGATCTGGCAGTGAGTGTGTGGGCTGGAGTGTCTTAAATAGCAGGTAGATTGCTGATGAGCTGCAGCTGTGGGAAGAGCAGGCTGCAGCAGAGGGCGGGGCTTGCAGGTGCAGCAGGTCAGAGGAAGGTGAGTGGGAATTTACTGGCAGGGAGGGGGAGGAGATGCAGGAACCATGACAATTTGATTCCAAAACATCACCATATGATCCACTACCCAAGCTGTATTAGAAGAATTGGACCACTCATACATATTTGGTGCATGCGATTTGAAGGAAAACATAATTTCTTCAAGAAATCTGTTAAAAACTTCAAAAATATTGCTAAGACTCTGGTTAAGAAACATCAGGCTCAGTTAGCATTTCATTTTGAGAACTTTTATTTCCAAAGATTACAGTTTGGTTCGATTTCTGAAGTCCTGGTCAGCAGTATGGAGGGTGGAGAGGTGCTGAAAGAAGCTTTTGATGTGTCGTCAGTTTCCACCACTTCCTGGGTCAAAAACTATGGCAGTGTATCAGGTTGGGATGTATGTGGTTACTGGAGTTGAAAATGAGATGCCGTTGTTCAACAGGATTTACAGTATAATTGGTAAAGACAACAATGCCTATCTTTTGATTTGTAAAGTCTCGAATATTTTTTTTGATGATCATTTAAATGCATTTGGTATTGAGGAGAAAAATTAGGTTTTCACAGTGATCTGTGTAAATGACCTGGTATATTACAGACCTTGTGATAGGCAATTTTCATATGACACCGATGACCAAGTGTACCTTGTTCCATACTGTAATTATATGTGAATCCATGCAGACTGTTAATTGTTAATGTGGTGTGGTGGCTATTTAATAAGACTATTTTTCTAAAGAAGTTTTTGCCTTGTTTATTTTTTGTGATAGGTTTGGCGGGTGGTTGTGGTGGTTAAGGGTGGGTGGGTTTATTGGTAGTCAAATTTTACACCCATTGGTCTGAATGCATTAGTAGTCAGTGTAGCATTTTCAACCGCAGTTTTATTAAAATTACACTATTGTAGAGTACTATTGACACTACACACATATTAGCTAGTGTTAATTTTGAACTCCTTACTCCTCCTCCTTTGAACTCAACTTAAATCCAACTTCCATCCACTTCCTCCTCACATGTATTCGACAACATCCTGTAATTCACTCATATCATTTTTTCACATCCAAAATCAATACAATCCATCAACAACTCATCCCAAACATCTACCAAACTCCATCTTCCCTGGTCCCCTCTGAGTCCCTCAACCAGTCATTTTCATCTTTTACAATACTCTCTGCTAATGTAATCTCTGATCTCATTAAAAAATCCAAATCTTCATCCTGCCGACTTGACCCCCTCCCTACTACTTTGGTTAAAGCCATGCTTCCTTCCCTAGCCCCTCTCATGACAGAAATAATCCATTCCTCCATCACCACTGGTACTGTTCCATCTTCGCTCAAAACAGCTGTCATTCCAATGCTGAAAAAACAGGTGCAAACAATTTCAATAACCTCTGTCCCATCTCAAATCCTCCATTTATTTAAAAAATCCTTGAAAAAACAGTCACCATTCAACTCCGCACCCATCTTTCCCATAACAATCTGTATGAACAATTCCAATCTGATTTACGCCCCCTCCATAGCACCGAAACAGCCCTTGTCAAAATCACTAACGACCTCCTCCTTGCAGCTGATTGCGGAGTATTATCAGTATTTATCCTGCTTGATCTGAACGCTGCCTTTAACACCATCTCTCACTCCATCTTGCTTGACAGAGTTCACTCCATTGGCCTCTCACTCACACCCCTCGCCTGGTTTAAATTTTACCTCTCCAGCCGCACTCTTCATTCAGTTAAAATCATTCACTTCCCATCCAGTCCCTGTCACCACAGGTGTGCCACAGGGCTCTGTCTTGGGGCCCCTGCTGTTTATCATTTACCTTCTCCCCCTTGACCATATCCTTCAAAAACACCACATCCAATTCCACTGCTACGCGGATGACACCCAGCTCTACCTTTCCACCGAACCCAGTTCCACTCTCCCACCTGCCTCCCTCACCAACTGTCTCCTTGAAATAAAATCCTGGTTCACCTCAAACTTACTAAAATTAAAAAGCAATAAAACAGACTCACTTCTAATTGGCACTAAATCCACCTTTTCCAAACTCCACAGTTTCTCCTTACCTATCGACAACTCCTCCATTTCCCCCAGCCCTCAGGTAAAGAGTCTGGGTGTCATCCTAGATAGCACACTCTTTCACATCCCATATCAACAATGTTACCCGGTCCGCTTACTTTCACCTCCGTAATATCAACTGTCTCCGCCCCTCTCTCACTCCTCACACCACTGCCATCCTGGTACACAGCCTCGTCACCTCCTGCTAAGATTACTGCAACTCACTTCTATTTGGTCTCCCTCGAAAAACCCTCCACAAACTCCAACTGGTTCAGAACTCAACTGCCCATATTATTTCATGAAGCAGTCATCACATCACACCCGTCTTACAGGAGCTCCACTGGCTTCCCATTACTTATTTCAAGCAAATTTTCAAATGAATATTTGCTTTTTATTTTAAGTGTAAAGAGATTTGTTTTGACGAGAAATAAGAGAAGTTGGTAAGATTTTGAGTTTTTGCATTGAACCTGTTCATTTAACATGGTTTACTGTGTTAAAACACTCTGCAGCACTTTATTTTCTTCTGCTTCAGGGTCAGGAAATGAACTTGATACCAATTTAGAGAAGGTCTTAGATGACAGTAGACCTGAGAAAGAAGGAAATGACATAGACACCGGGCAACAGATTAAAGAAGAAACGGTTGGTAAAGCCTCCAGAGCTGATTCTGATCCTGATTCATGGTCAGAAAGTGAACATGATGAGTCAGTCTTGGATGAGGACTATAGACCTGAGAAAGATGACCACCCAAGATAATGGTAGTGATGCAGGCATGGCTCAACATAGTGAGGAAGAAACAGAAGAGGAGGGAGAAGGTGAGAGGGAAGAAGAAACAGGAGCTGCACTTGAAGCTTCTGCTGTTAAATGTCATAAGTGTCCAAGGTCACATATATGGAAGCGACAGGTGATAAAAGAGAAACGCCTTAAGGGGGAGAGTTACAAGAACGCAATGGGACAGGAGATGCAGCCAAAGACCATGGGCCCACCCTGCACATCACAGCACTGCTTAAGGTTGAAGAAACAAAGTTGTGAACTGCTGAGTGAAGAAGAGAGAACGGATATCTTCAACAATTTCTGGTCCATGCCCTTCTGGGCAACACGAAAGCTTTATATCCAGACTTTAGTTGAAAATGTGCCTATAAAGCAGAAGAAAGGTGATGTTGCATCAAGGAGAAAAATGTCCCTATCATGCCACCTGCAACTGGCAGATAGATGTACACTACCTGTGTGTCAGATTCTTTTCTGTTTAACCCTTGGCATCACCCCCAGAACCATCGGATCATGTTTAGCTGTGGACATGAAAACCAAAACTGATCCACCCAAACCGAAAATCAATAAGACTGGTCCACATATGCCCATATCAAATGCTGACCAGACCTTCCTGAAAGAATGGCACTCTGGGCTACCTACTGTACCTTCCCATTTCTGCCATCAGGTTCCCTCCTATCTGGATAAGACGTTTCTGGAGACTGGAACAGTTCTAAGTGACCTTCACAAGGAATACCAGAAAGCTGCTGGTAAAAGTGGAGCATGTGTTGTGAGTGAGGCATATTTCCGAAGAGTGTTCAGTGATATTATTTGCTTCAACCTGGGTAAAAAAGATGGGTATTGTTATGCCTGGGAGGAGCACGAAGGCTCCCTCAGCAGTGAGGTTTTTGCCCATCTGCATTGCAAACACTTTGAGTCGGTCCTAAGGGCCAACTGAAACACTGAAAAAGTCATAGTCTGGAGTGATGGCTGCGGCTATCAAAATCGGTATTGCACCATCACAAACGCGTACCTAGATCTGGCCATGAAGCATGGTGTCACCATAGAACAAAAGTTTCTGGTTGCAGGTCACACACAAATGGAGTGTGACTCCACGCATAGCCTCATTGAATGGCATACCATCAAAAATATTCACACTCCACATGATTACACTGTCATCTTTGAGACTGCACATTTGCATCCATCCCCATACAAGATCACCCAGCTATACCACAATGACTTCATGAAGTTATCTGGGGCCTATGTCACCAACATTGGACCAGATAGAAAAGTTGGCGACCCCACAGTCCATGACCTTCGGGCTCTTCAGTACTTGGCAGATGGTCAAATCTGGTACAAGTTGGATTTTATAGTCTGACTGGGAGAGCCTGTCTCAGCGACTCAGCATCCTCGAAGAACCATTCCACTGGGTCCCACTCTTTCCTGCCCAATTGCCATTTACTATCAGGAAATTCAATGACTTGCAGGTAATGAAACCAGTCCTACCAAGAGTGGCCCACCAGTACTATGACAACCTCCCTCATCAATAGACAGTGTGAAAACGAATTCACACAGCACCTGAGTAGGACTTTGGTTAAGGTTAGACAAGTAAAACAACTTGGTTAAGGTTAGACATTTAAAACAACCTGGTTAAGGTTAGACATTTAAAACAACCTGGTTAAGGTTAGACATTTAAAACAACCTGGTTAAGGTTAGACATTTAAAACAACCTGGTTAAGGTTAGACATTTAAAACAACCTGGTTAAGGTTAGACAAGTAACACAACTTGGCTATGTTCTGGAAACTTTGGTTATATAATCTTTGTATTTATATGTACACTGTAAACCCAAATGTTCAAAGTACTTAATATTAGTCCCTTCCTTCACCATCATCTCTTTCTATTTTTCTGGCCACTGATTTACACTCATACATGACCCTTTTCTTCTACTTATCCATTTCATTTGGCCTTCATTGCTCAGTTTCTCCCCACTCCTCTGTCATTTATCTCAGATTTTGAGTTCTCTCCACAAACTCTAATAACTTCATTTCATGCCTTATTCATTGCCCTTTCTCCGTCATTTCCCTCATCCCTCCCTCAGAATCAGCTTGCTCCTCCCTAAACTTGATACCCACCTGTTCAACCAGTTTCCCCTTTTGTGCCTTGTTGTCTGCATCCAAACTCTCCCTTCTTTTCCCCTCCAATCTCCTTCTCCCATAGGACCAGGGCCCTACCTCATGAAAGACTCATCAGCGGTGCATAGCCCTTAATAGCAGCTAATCTGTTTAAGCAGGCGCTAAAAAGGTCATGGCATTGGTTAGCTAGGGACAGAAGGAGAGAAGGAATAATGCAGAATAGGAGATTTAGAGGTAAAAATAAGAGGCCATGAGAATAGACAGAAAAGGGAAGGGGAGCAGGAACAGCTTGAGTGAATTTGCATGGTATACAACATATGCAGTATCTTCTTGTAAAGAATAACAGACAAAAACCAAAGCATTATGCAAGTGAAACTCTGTGTACCAGTACGTGTTTTGTGTGGTTCTCTGACACAGGATCTCAACTGAAGTCTCCTGAACTCAGCTTCAGTTCAATGGGAAAGTGATTTGTGAACACTCACAGCCATCAGATCCTATTATGGCCCCTGCAAATTCTCTCATAATGACTGTAAGGAGACATCCGATGGTAAAATCAATCAAAGATCTATGCACTTATTGAGAAGCCATAAGAGGCAAAGGGAAAGTCAGGGTGTGTGTATGTCTGTGTGTGGTGTGTGTATGTGGGGGGGGGTGTGTGTGGTGGTGGTGGGGTGGGGGGGTGGTTGGGGGGGGGGGGGGGGGGGGGGGGGGGGGGGGGGGGGGGGGGAGGGGGGGGGGGGGGGGGGGGGGGGGGGGGGGTGGGGGGGGGGGGGGGGGGGGGTGGGGGGGGGTGGGATCAATATGACATAGCAACAGTGAAACACACATTGTGCAGGAAGATGGCAGAGGGCTGCTGACTGGGTCAGCTGGATGGCAGGAACTGGAGAGGAACGATAGTGGAGCTGCTGATGAGATGGACAACAGTCTAAATCAGTATCCTACAAAATATAGTGGTTGAGTGTGTGTAGTTTGATTGCTTGCCTGCATATACCAAAATGTACCGCTGTTGGTGATGTTCGGGTACACTAAGGTCAGTTATTGTGGATGCCAATTATGAACGGACAATCGGTTAACCGCTGTTACTCATCGAATAGATTACAAACACATACACCCGAGATGTGCGATGTATGCTGTCAGCAGACACGCTGTGATTTTACTGTGACATGAGGTTGTGTCTCCAGGTGGTGCCTGTTTCAAACAAGTACTCCATCGACTTGTATTAGTATTGCACACCTATGAGACTGTGAGGTTGGGTTGGATCAAAAAGCATAGCCTCTATAAATATATACATTTAATTTTAATAAGTAAGTAAGCATATTCCATTGTCAGATTACTGTTTTAAAGGTGAGATCTATTAGAGCATCTGCCACAACCCTGGAGAGCTTCTGGAGGGGAGACAGGAGACTTGATTAAGCTTTTACCACCTCTACTACCAAATATTCCTGCTTATTGCTGAGAAAAAACAGCAATGGTAAATGGACCTGCATTTGTAGAGCACTTTTCTAGTTGTTTAAGTGCTTAAAGTGCTTTCACACTATGGGTCACATTCACACTTTCACACACTACCATACAAGGCGCTACTTGTCCGTCCAAGGTGTACCCCGCCTCTCACCCAATGTTAGCTGGGATTGGCTGATAGATGAATGAATACATGAAGTTTATATATACATATATATATATATATATATATATACATATATATATATATATATATATATATATATAATATATATATATGTATGTGTGTTGTGTGTGTGTGTGTGTGTGTGTGTATGTATGTATGTATGTATGTATATGACAATAATATTTGATTTATACCTCCACACAATACACCCTGAGCTTCATCTGTTGCAATGAGTTTTTTATATTCTTCCAAACCCTGTTAAAGAAGAACCTCCGCAATTTAGCTGTGATCAAAACAAACAATGTAAAAAGTGTGGGGGGAAAAAGGCTAAACACAAAGTGCTTGTTTGCATTGCACTTAAATTGGAGCAGATGCTTGAATTACAGTGCTGTTAAGATTGTTTAATCAAAATACTTTTGAAAAGGGCACCCACTTTATCAAAATAGAGAATAACTACCTTTTCAGAAATGAAATAAACTGATGCGTAATTTCAAAATTTAAGAACGCACGCATCTACTATAACTTCCTGTTTCTGCTCAAATCTTCATTCATCAGTCATTAAAAAGTAATTTTGTCTTCTTTTGACCCATCATCAATGGCATATACTATTCTTCTGCAAAATAGAGAACTTAGATGAGGTCAGGGCCTGTACAAACATGTGCTATATTGACTTTAAGGACACAAAACTGACTTCTCTTCTTTCATTGTCATAAAAATTGCAAGATACCCTTGAAAATAAGTCTGCCCACTTCACAGAATATTTCAGCAGTTCAACTTTCCCAGCGAACCTCTGAGAGGCAGGCAAAGACACACACACACACACTCAGTCCACTCACACTACCTTTTTGAAATTCTTCGGAGCAGGTGGACTTCCCACTTCCAAACACAAAACTAAAAGACAAAAAGCCACTTCAGAACTCAACGACTTCTAGCGCCCCATGGGACTTAGCGGATTAGTT
The DNA here is from genome assembly GCF_008729295.1 of Plectropomus leopardus. NCBI lineage: Eukaryota > Metazoa > Chordata > Actinopteri > Perciformes > Serranidae > Plectropomus > Plectropomus leopardus. The sequence continues at coordinate 36,498,106 of NC_056466.1, forward strand.
AGGAGTGAGGGAGCGAGAAGAGAGGCAGACTCAAGAGTGAAAGACATAAAGAGGGAAGTAAGAGAGAGAGATTGGCTTCCCCTTTCTATTCCCATTGTGGGCCATGGGCCGTGCCGTCTGAATAGCTATGCTAATAGGCAGCTGAAAGTATGAAGAGATAACACAAAACCCACTTGACTTCCTGACACCTACTTGAGTGAGGCCACAGCGTTTTCCATGGCTAGTTGTTATTCATGGGGCCTGAAAGTAGCCTGTCTGTCAGCCTTAGTGTGGACAGCTATTTTGTCTTCAGAGTAAAATAGACGGGCAAAGTTCTCGTCTTTATGGGTTACCGTTACAATTGGCGGCTTAAGTATTAATTATCATTTAAATGCTTGTAGGAATGGAGAGGGTCTTTTTGAAGGTGGGAGTGCAGATTAGGTCTTGCTGTGGTTATGGAGATTTAGCCTGATCTTTGGCAAGAGGGGAGCTACTGCTGAGATTTAATCATCATGCAGCAGCTGCAGGGTCTCTACAAATATCCTTGTTTCACATGTGATATCCCCAGCGCTTCTATGTCTAACCGTTGCTCCCCACATGGCTATGGAGAGCTGCAGTAGGTGGTGGTCAGGGGGAACATGAGTTGAAAAACACGATTTACTGTGACCATGTAGCTTTTTAGCCCTTAAAAAAGAAAGAGAGAGAAAGAAGGAATCCCCCGGGGCAGCTGTGGCTCAGAGGTTCGTCCTCTATCATAAGGTCAGCAGTTCGATCCCTGGCTCCTCCGGGCAACATGTCTAAGTATCCTTGGGCAAGATACTGAACCCCAAATTGCTCCCGATGCCGCGTCATCGGAGTGTGCATGCGTATGAAAGATTACCTCCTAGGAAGTGGCACCTTGTACGGTAGCCTCTGCCACCACTGTGTGAATGTGTGTGAATGGGTGAATATGACATGTCCTGTGAAAGCGCTTTGATTGGTCGAAAAGACTAGAAAAGCGCTATACAACTACAGTCCATTTACTATTTACCATTCAACGGTGTTCGAATGCAATGACCCGAATACTCGGACATGGAAGCCTGGGGAAAATGCCACTTCTTTTACTCAATTAAAATGAGCCCCCCAAAAAACCATAGATCTTTGAAAAGAAAACCACCCCCGTGAGATACATGCATACACACACACATCCTAATGCACTGCAGGGTGTTACCATGGTGAAAAAGATTTCCAATGACATTTTGAAGGGACCAAATCTACCTCAGAGGCTATTCATGTGAGTAATTTGACCTTTTATTCTTGAAGCTCGTTCTTCCAAATTTGATCAGCATCCAATCAAAGTGGTGTCAAAAACTTGATAGTATCGCTTCTGATCGACTTCACAATACATCCTAAATGTTTTAGCCAAGGTGTTTGCTATTTGAACAGTAAAAAATAAGCATCCCTGTACAATGAATTTCTTCCTTTTTCTCTTACTCTGAATGCTGTTTTAACAATGGCTATGGTTACATGCGAACCTATAATCCCTTTTTATTCAGAATATGACAATATTCTGAATTTGATGCGGGTCATATAAACAGCACATTCTATTTGAATATTCTGAATTAGGCTGTTTTTGGACTTTTGCATTTTCCCACAAAGACGTGGGATTATGCCAGTATTACTTGGGTTTTAGGAGCATTATTTGGGCTTTTTTAAAGTTATATGCACTTGAACTTTCAGTCTCAATATTTTAAAACCAGTCACAATGGAGATAGAACCCTATCATTCTATGGTGGAAAATCCACATTTTTGATTGGAAAAAGAAAGACACCTGCTTTTAATGCTGATAACTAGAGATGGGGTTTAAAACAAGGTTCAACTGAGGTTCTGCTTTTTTCAAAACCTGAAAAATCAATTATATTTGAGGTTACTGATACTGCTGTCGAGTCTTGTGGGTCCTGAATATTAGGCAAAGGTAAATAAAATGCGTCATGATGTGTTCAAATGTAAGAAAGAAAAAAATATTTTGGCAAAAAACTTGAACAACAATAGTTTGGGTGAGAAAAATGTTTCCCCAGCAATATAAAATGAATAGTAGAGAGAGTAGTGCTGCTGATATATTTTTGCTATTATTAGTTTTATGTTATAATGAAGAGAACCTGTTAGTACATTAGAACATTAGTCATGTTTATTGAAGTTTAGAAATATTTTATTTGTTCTCTTCAGAAACAGTCACTTGTTAAGCAATAAAAGCAAAACCAGTTCTGTTAAAAAAAAGTATTGTATTGTGTATCAGTAGTGGTATTGATAAAGATTCGGATCATTAAGGAGTCGGTAATGGTATCAATATCAATGATCCCCATCCCTAATTATGACAAACTTGGATATCAACAGGTTTTTGGATATGTGCAAATGACCCAATGGCGACCTTTTCAAGAAGATGGTTAAAGGAAAGAAAGATTGAGGATGAGCTCACATGGTCCAGCAATTTCACCATTGGTAAGAAATGCTCAATATATCCTATTTGGACACAAAGGAGCAAAAGCACAAGCAGCTCCATGTGCTACTTTTCCATATTTTGATGTGATAAAGGATGTGTTGAGGCATGTTATCGTAGTATGCGTGGCTGCATGCAAACAAAAGTGTTAGTAGGATATTCATTTTCAATAGCCATGTATACAGCATTGTAGGGATATTGTTTTTTTTGGAATAAGTGCAAAAAATTGACTTATTTGTGCATGTAAACGTATTGAATTATGTGATGATGTTTTTCTTACAAATCCAGCACTGGCCTTGTGTGCCTCATCCAAATTTAAATAACCTTATCACAGTCCAAAACTCCCCTTGAATTCTATCTGTTAAAAGACACTTTTAAACACCAACTCTGGTCAGAATCCAGAATGTTATTTTTAATGAGAGCAGAGAGAGAGGTAATCCTCATGCGTACATGGTGTATAGACAGCAAAGAGAGTGACATGGCGTGGACAGTTGAGTTGATTAAAGGGGATGTGATGGTTCCTGATTAAAGGGTAAGTTTTGTCCCATATCTTTTGGGCTATGACAGCTTAAGATGGCAGCTCACTGCCATGGAGTGGAAGCTCACACCCATCACAGGGAGCAGTAATGAGAGGAGCCCTCTTCTTGGCACCGATTGAAGCTAGTGGAAATATATTTCTTTTCAGCCTTGCAAGTCATGCAGTACAGTTGTGTTTGATCAACATTCAAACAGCTTCTTCCTTCTTCGCACATTAGGCTTGAATCAATGATTGGTGTCACGCAGCTTTTTAAAACAGCAGAGAGGAGAAAAATCGCAAGTGTTTAAAATTCCATGTGGCCAACTTTGGAGATCTTTCATTTGGCATTAAGTCACTAAAATGTTATTTCAATTTTGTTCTTCAGTGACAGTATTTCATTGCTTCTGGGCATCCTGTTCAAAAGCCCCCTGTAAATGAAAGAAATTGCATCAGCCAAAAGCACGAGATCTCTCCACAAAAGTGGGATCTCTTAAATGCTCCTACACTTCAGCTCACACATTGTGTTGTCATTTTGCCCTCAATCACAGCACTGCTTTGATGTTGGCCTTCTTGTTCAGAAGTCACTCAAAGACAAAAAAAAAAAAAAAAAAAAATCCAGCTAACTTCCCTGGAAGTCTTTCCACATTTTAGATTACGTCTTTCATTCAGGATTTGGGAACAAATCATTATTTTCTTTCATGTTCATGTGTAAATTGCGCTGGTAATTACTGGGCTGAACTCTGTGTCTGGGAGCACAAAGCCAGCTCATGCCATCATTTGATAATGGAGGCAATTTGCATCTGCTTTCACTGAGGCTGCTGTGGCGAGCCCCTGAGAATCAAAGGTTGATTAATGCATGCGTCCGACCACAATTTATTAGCAGCTGTTCAGGTGGCTTGTGAAAGAGTGTGTGTGTGTGTGTGTGTATGTACATAATATGTTTTAGATATTGCTCTGCGTCCAGCAAGACCTGACCATGATGTCAGCAAATGCACGTGGTGGGTTGACATGGCATGTGGTTATGTGTAGACAACTCAAGCACATGGCAATTGACGCCAGGACGTCGACAAACGTACATACTAGCACACATTGTTAGACTTCGGGGGAAAGAGGCACATGGTAAGGTGAAGGAAAAAAACATCACATTCAGACAGAAAACTAACACTGGACTCCCATATTACAGCCTGGAGTTTGTTGGATCCATCCACCACCCCTCCCTCCCACCCTATTGGCGTCCTCACGCTCCTAATATTGTGTTGTGACTGCAAGTGTTTCAACTTGACGTCATTCTGTGGCATATTATGCACTCATGTCAGGTTCCATCTGGCCACATTACAAGTGATATGGCCTGTCCACATATCAAGGTGTTCTCAACTGATGCCATCCCGGGCCATATCATGTGCACACAAAAGGTACCTTTTGGCATCTGAATTATACAGTGCAAGCACTGTCAAAGCGGCGGCTGCTCCAGCCTCCACAAAGAGACTAGTTGGGCGGTTCTGAAAGGTGGCTCCATTTTGAATTTGAAGGTAGAAGGTAGATTTATTGGTCATTTTTTAAACAAAGTTTAAAAAACAAAATTACATTTGTCCTTGATCCTGCTACATCTTTGGAGTTAAAGGATGGATGATTAAAATCAGCAGCCACTATGAAAATTCCATCTGGTTGCTCGGGCATGTTGCTGCTGGTGGCATCATTTAATTCCTGTAGTGCATTTTTTGAATTTGTATCAGAGTCTTGTGTCCTTATGGCTCCCAACAAAGTCTGCCCATCCAGTGATGATCCATGATGTTAGAGGTTTAACCATGCCTCTGTGAAGATGTATGCAGAGCAGTCTCTGATTTCCCATTGCTGATTGAGCCTCAATCACATCTCATCCACTTCATTCTCTTGCAACCAGACATTAGCCAGAAAAGGCTTGGTAGAGGAACAGCTCTTGGTCCTAGTCGGGTCAGCCTCGCCCTGATGCCGGCTCTCTTCCCTCTCTTCATCCTGCGCTTTCAGTTTCATTTCTCCCCTCTGGTCCGACTGACCGCTCGGCATATGCTGCTAGTGGGGATCCTCTCGCGGTCTGCTGCATTCAGTCCAAACCCCAGATAACTTTTCCTGATGTTTATAAGTGCTTCTCTATTGCAGAAAAGTCTTGCTTCAGCAGAAGGGGCCATGGTGTCGAAAAATAGCAAAATATAGTAAAAAAAATAGAAATGATTTGAGGAGCTACAGGGTGCTGCATCTACATGTGTTGCCATCATCATTTGGATCCTAGATTGACAAAACACCCATATTGAACCTTTTTTGTTTCTCCTTGTTCTGTTTTTTTTATTAACAAAGAGTAATGTTGGGAACATTGGGGTAGCGGATTTCTCATTTTAGTCAGTTTTTTGGAAAAAATAATCTCTGTACACCTTAATGCATGACAGGTGCATCAGAGAAGGTGCAATCTTGAAGACAAGTAGAGGAAATCCTACATGTTGCCTCAGTTATAGCTAGAATTTTTTATTTTATTAAGGCACTGTTTTGGTTCTTTAGGTCGTCATCAGACAAATGAGCAGCATCACCACCATTCAGTGTAAAGAAACACAAAAGAGCTGTCTTGAGTAATCCATTTATCCAGTCAGTGGACTAAAGGTTTTTGTTTGGCTAATTATCACCTGGAACGTCCTTAAACATATGTGTCAACAGACAGACAATAACATAAGGGAAATTGGAGGATTACTACCTTGTCTTCTCTCTGACCCAACTGTTTTAAGGTTCTAAAAATAAGCTTGTTTGTATAATGTTAGAAAAAGTCAGAATAGTGTGTAACTCTGACTAAAACTGGACTTTTAAAATACATATGAACATGTTAGTCTGGCTGAAATTATACTCAGTTAAATTTCTTAAAGTCAGACCTACCTAAATAATGCGGTTGGGGGTCGATTTACTCTTTTATGCCTCAACTGGACTTGATCTGGCCCGGCATTCTGCACATACTCCATAGTCCCTACACTGGGCTATGACCCAGATTGACCCTAATTGCAAAATTTGTATAAAAAACAAAACAAATGAAGAAAGAAGGAAAGAACATAAACCAGGATGAAGGTATTAACAAGAAGTTGTAAAGAATATACAAAATTTTCAGTGCTGAAAAGTTGTCCATGTTGTCACGGTTAGACGTGCCATATTGCCACTTACTGTGGTGGAGTCACACATATTTCCATGGATAAATGGATTCTCCCTCAATGCTTGTATACTGGGACAAGTAGTAGTCCAATAAAATAAAATGACCTAATCATGCTCTAACCATAGCTCCACTAAACTGTTCATGGAAACTTATGGAGTGTCCTTTTAAAAGAGAGAGAGAGAGAGAGAGAGAAAAGATAATTACACTTACCCACAATTGTGCTAAAGCTTTAGACATCTTAGCTTTAGATGTCCAGAAAGTTTTACTCCAAGGTACAGACATTACGAACTGCCTTTTTGTCTAAGGGACATTTTTTTACCTAATGGGGGTACAAACAACTTTGGCTTAAGAGTGAATATGTAGAATTGTAGAGGTCATACAAATGCATGAAAAGCTTTGCTGTTTCTCAGAAAACAAACCTGATCTGATCTGAAATCTGAAGGTGAAATAGTATTGGAAGAGTTGAAAAAAATGACCAACATATCGTGATTAAACTGGCTAATAAGGTAGGTGCCATCTGCATACAAAGACTCAGAAGGCTAAGAACGAAGAGATCTACAACAAAAATCCAAAAAGTCCACGCTGTCTTGGAATGTGCTAGAGAATGTGGTTGGGCAACACATTCTTATCCCAACTTGTCACATGGTGATACTTTGTTTATGTTCCGCAATCGTGCTACCATGATGTCAACAAATGCACATGGTGGGATGACAGCATGAGCACATTGCAACTTACATAGACCATCAACAAACACCTGCTGGCACGGATGGTTAGAATTTGGCAACAAAGTCATGGATAGTAAGCTTCAGGCATAAGAGGCACATGGTAAGGTGAAGAAAAAACAAATTTAACAACAACAAGAAATCTCACATCAAGAAGGGAAGAGAAGACCTGACACCCACATGAAAATTGTTTGTGGGACCCATCCACCGCCCCTCCCACCCAGGTGCACTGACTCTCCTTACATTACTTCATTACCATTACGTGCGTGCGCTGTCAGGCCATCCACTGGCGTGATAACAAGGTGACTGGTTCTGTCCTGCCACGTTCTCAGCCGACGCCGGCCAGCGGCATTCCATGTGGACACACAAGGTGCATTTTGGTGTCATGCACTGAGAGGAGGTACTTAACAAGTCTGGATGAGAACGGACTAGGTTGGATTTCTTAATCTGAGTTGGACTTTATTTTTTGCCAACATGTTATTAGACCAGGGTCTCATACACTCTCTAGACTACTCAAGTCGCAAATTCCCTGGGTCATCCTGCAGCAGCAATTCTTGATATTATCATGTTTTGTATATGATAGCTGCCCATGTGGCCTTGTTTATAATGGTGGAACTAGCAGAAAATTACACAAAGAATAAGCGAACACAAGAGTGTGACCCATCAATAAGACAGAGATTTTCTCGGGCTGGAGATCATAATATTTCCTCAAAACAAAGGGAGGTATTCACAGCAAACATATTATAGTAATATAGTAAAAGTCTGCTTCAAGATTATTGGTGTCCAGCTGACTGATTTGAGCTCCCTCTGGAAGAGACAAGTTGTCCAGAAGGCTAAGGGAAGGTCTGACCATGTTCTTTCTTGTGAATTCTCTTTGATGCCCTCTGGACAGTGCTTTCTTGCCCCTCTAAGGAAAACTAACAGATATTCAAATTATTTTAACCCCCCCCCCCCAAGGATGCATCTGCATCCTGTGTTGTATAACCCAGTGTGTACCATACATATAGTCTTCCTGGGCGGCCCACCCAAGTAAATTGAGACCCGCCCAGGAAGATAAAACCTGAATTCCACTGTTTTTTTCCAATGAACAATGTTCACAGCACACAGACCGTCCACCCTCCATGTGTTTACCATTAATTAAAAAGACTATGGTGGGCCTCCATAGTCCAATTTGTCCCACCATAGTCTCAGCAGAGCTGGACTGTTAATTAAGAGCCATATTAAAACACTAGTTATTTGTAGCGCAGTAGCAGCAGAGATGCGCAGCAGAATGTCAGGCACATTAAAAGTGAAACTGAACTGTTCATTCTGCTGGGCCAAAAACTGTCTTTCTCTTACAAAAATCTGCAAATACCTCCTCTCATCTATCAATCTGATCAGCTGTGAACCTATCAACAGATCAATTATCCACCTCAGGAGTGACAGCTGTGAAGGAGATAAAATGAAGGAAATGATGAGTCACACTACAGATAGAGTGACACTAACCACTATGCTGCCGCCCTCCCACCCCCGCCATAGATACATGGGCAACTGTGGGAAACATTGTATAATTTGTGTTGACGAGATACAGAATTTATTTCAACTTATTATTCTGTTGCTATTAGGTGAATAGATGCCTAAACTGGTAAATGTTGGCAGCTGCTGTCATGAGTTGATGGAAACTATGAATGCAGTCATCCTGATTTTTTCTGCATATAGTCTGATTGTTCTCATTCCAAACTCATAGAGTACTGGTGATTTGACAGTGCTGTAGGGATTTGGCTTTAACACAGGGCAACCCTCTCTGTGATTTGGCCTCACGCAAGGGTCACCAATTGTTAAAGTATGGCAGGAATAATTAGTGATTATTAAAAAATAATTATTAATTATGTTAAATAATGTGACTTAATTTACTTTAGATCACCTTGTGGGGCACCATTCCTAGAAAGGGAAAATGATAGCCGATCAATAAAAGCAGTCTCATAAAATACATTAAACTATAAATGTAGGACTTTGATTGGTAGTTAAATTAATAATCAGAACCAAAACTACCACATTAAAAGTAGAGGGTGAAGGATTTTGGAGCTCTTGATGCAGTAGTTGGCAATTTACTCACTTTTGTACAACATTAAGCAGACAGCAACTATGATTCCAAAAGCATTTATTCCAAAATTAAAGCAAAACAAAACAAACACACAATCTATCCTAACTTCTAAAAATGAGTATATACAAGTGTGGATGTGTAAATGTGTGTGTGTGTGTGTGTGAGAAAGAGAGAGAGAGAGAGAGAAAGAGAAGGTGTGTTGGTGTGAGTGTGAACACACCAAGTGTAACGGGTATGTAGAGGACCCAGATGCAGTACAGCACAACACTCTGGCAGTTGGTAATGACTTTTATTAAGACCAACACAATTAATGTTCAGAATACAAACAGAGAGTTCGTTCTTCGGGCTGTGAGCCCAAGCAATGTCTCTGGGAGTCACACGAAGCGAAGACACGAAGCTTGTACCCACTGTGGCTGATGACGAGGAAACCCCGGAGCTCCGCGAGCCGACAACACGTGTGTGAGCGTTGTCGGGGGTAGAGCGGAGGAGTGGTCGGGGGCAGGCAGGGGTTCGGTTACCGGGAAGTCCGTCCACGGGAACAACAGCACCAACAGGGAACAGGCAGGAGAATCGTCGAAGCCGAGCAGAAAGGTCTTTACCAGGGAATCCGTCAGGTTTCCGGAATGCCGAAACAGAGCACGTGGTCGGGGACAGAAGGCAGGTAGGTACACGAGGAGTCAGGCGAGGAGAGCAGGTCGGGAACAGGCAGAGTCGGCAACAGAGGATCTGGTTGGAAAGCGCTGGAAAGACATGCATGCTGCAGAGGACGATCTGGCAATGAGTGTGTGAACAGGAGTGTCTTAAATACCGGGTTGATTGGTGATGAGTTGCAGCTGTGGGGAGAGCAGGCTGCAGCAGTGGGCGTGGCTAGAAGGCAGAGCAGGTCAGAGGAAGGTGAGTGGAAAGTTACTGGCAGAGAGGGGGAGGAGGAGAATGCAGGAACCATGACACCAAGAGGCAGAGGTGACTTGACTAAAAAAAAAAGCTGCAACAAGTTGCCAGATTCAAAAATGGCCGCAGAGCAGTGAAGGCCTTAGCTGACCATGTGGTTTGTCAGACAAAAACAAAGAAAAGAATTTTAAGTTCCTTCTCTGTGTGATTCAGTTGAGGGCCAATTTCTGAGTGTTTGTATGTGATCTAATATGTATATAAGGTGCCTTGGTCAGTAAAAAGGATGTTTAGTTGCATGCAAGACCCTGTCTGTGTGATGCATTAACACACTAAATTCCAGACTAACCAATAACCCAAAAACAAAGAGATCAGAACAACGACTCATTCAATAACATTAACATCAATACATGTTACACATGATATAACAAAAGATAGAAAGTGAACAGTCTTGCTCAGCCTCTACTTATGTCCTAATGCCATGCCCGGAGGTTACTTGCCATTCCAGAAGTGGTAGAAGAGTTCTTTGGGTTGCTGGCTGAAGGAAAGAGGTTCTGGTTCAGTCCTTTCTGTGCAGTTCCAAGGAGCCAGGAGGAGGCTGGCTGGTCCTGGTGTCTTTACAGAAATAGCAGTTTAGTGCTATCTCAGTTCTGTTCTCCTTGTGGCTTGAGAATTACCTCTCACATTCACATATGAAACCAATATCATTCACACACACAACTGAAATGCTTTCACAAACACAACTGAAAACCATTCACACACACAACTGAAAACTTGTGAAGTGTCCAAATGAACAAATCATATGTGGAATTCCCAGGTCCCTACAGTCCTTTCTGGTATTGCAATCTTACGCTAACAAACCCTTCACTTTAATGCAGGAGTCTAGTGTTCCTGTCTGAATGCAATGTTTTGGGTTTTGTTTTTGTTAGGTTGGGTTTTTTTTTTTTGTTTTGATTTTATGCCTCTGCGCCAGCAACAGCTGAGGCCAAAGGCTTATGTTTTCGGGTTGTCCGTCTGTACATCAATCCTTGTGAATGCAATATATCAGGAATGCCTTGAGGAAATTTCTCTTAACTTGACACAAACATTTACTTGGATTCAGGTGAAAGCTCATTAGATTTTGGTGGCCATAGGTTAAAAGGTCAAAGTCTCGGTGACATTGGCTGTGTTCAAAACTGCGTACTACACTAGCAGTACGTACTGATTTGGTCAAAATGTAGTATGCAGCATGTAGTATGCAAACCAAAGCGAAATCCACAGTATGCCAGAAATACCCGGATGTTATACTGACTTGTTAAAAATCCTCAGTATGCATCGGACCAGTCTGCCTCGCCTACTCTTTCCTACAATGCATTGCGTGGAGAGCGCAACTGTTGTTGTCATGTCACCAGTGGCTCGAGCCCAGCCATCACACAGCTGATCAGACCTAACCCACCAGATGGAGTCTTTGGCTTGCCCCAGTGTTACACTTTATTAATTAGCTTTGCCAAAATCATATTTTTAGCTTTTAAGGTCATTTACATTACTTTTATCAAGTAAACCACATACCAATGTATGCTAATAGGAGTACAATTATACAGGAGGCAGGAGCGAATTTATGTTTTATTTTTTTAAGACTATTTTTTGGCTTTTCATGCCTTTATTATAGTGTAGTTAGAAAGTGACAGAGAGACGGAGAGAAAGCGAGAGAGCGAGAGAGAGAGAGAGAGAATGGGAATGAAACACAGCAAAGGACCGCAAGCTGGAATCGAACCTGGGCCGCTCGTCAAAAATCTCAGCCTATGCGGGCGCAAGCTCTACTCACTGAGCTACAGGCCACTACAACATGAGTAAGTTGTCACCAAGAAACCAGCTTGGGCTTTCACATGAACAAGATACAATCAGAAAGTTTAAAAGGGAAAGGAATTTGGCAGTAATGCGAATGTAATGGCGGTACACCTGATCACTTCCAGTAGTCACAAATGTGATATTCATCTCACAGGTAAGCCTTCGTCCCTGTTGTCTATATATAGATCACTTGTTTACTCTATTTCAAACCGTAAATGGATGCTGCGCGGTAGCGGTTTTGCTGTTGTTTGTTCTACTTTCAAAAACCGGAAACCAGCCATGCCTGGCTCAGCATACTGCAAAACGGATCGAACTGAACAGCCATACCGCATACTACTGTCAAATGCAGTGTGTAGTATGTAGTGGATACTGCATACTGAGTTCAACTGTAGTATGCAGTTGTCTTTCTCATTCTTGTGAATGCAATAACTCTAGAAAACCTGAAGGGATTTATTTCAGTTTTAGCACAAATGCACATTTGGACTCATGAGTGAACTGATTAGATTTTGATGGTCAAAGGTGAAGGTCATGCTGACCTTGCATTTGTCTCATTCTTATAAAAGTGATATCTCAAGAGTGCCTTCAGGGAATTTCTTCAAATCTGACAAAAAAACCTTCACTTGGACTCAACAATAAGCTGATTAGAATTTGGCATTTAAAAGTCAAGGTCACTTTGACCTTGCATCCATCTCATTCTTGTAAATGCAATATCTTAAGATGGACTCAAGGAAGTTTCCTCAAATTTGGCACAGATGTACACTTGGACTCAAGAATGAACTGATTAAAATCTGGTGGTCAAAGGTCAAAGTCATGGTGACTTTATTGGTCATAACTCAAGAATTAATATTCTAAAATTTCACACAAATGTTTTCCTGCACACACAGCTGGTTTACTCCCAGGGAACAGCGGTATCACCAGATGCTGACATGAGGTGGAGTTTTGCTCAGTTATTTTTTGTGCGATGCGACTGGTCAGACGGGGTTTCCTCGCTTTTCAAACACTGCTACATTCTACAGTAACATTAGATAACCACCTACCATTAATGTTAGCCTAATTAATGATTTATAATTCCGGTAAAGCGGTGTGACCGAGCAGCACTGTCACTGACAGTGGGCAGCTGTCACTCACTCAAGCAACCACACACACACACCTCCGCTGCGCCTCTGGCTGCGGGCAGCGTGCACACACGCATGCCCAACATTCTGTGTCCCCCTCTGTGTTCACCCAGCAATTAGCAAACCCACAACAATCTCTTTTCCCCTTACCTGTTTAAGTTGCACGACCGAGGGTGCACACTCCGTTGTTCTGCTCCATCTGAATGCATAAATTCACACACAGATCACCTTACACGTGGCCACTCACCAGACCCCGTAGCTCACCTGTTGTCCTCCATGTCTGGGGTCGACTGGTGAAACAGAGCCGAACTGTTTCCACAGTTAAATAGAGCACTCTCACGCACTTATAATGTATATGACACTCCCAGGGGGAAGGGCTAAGAGTTTAAAAGGGGGCCATCTCGGCCAGGTAAAAGTAGTCTGTCTCGGTTGCAGAGGAGGTAACAAGTGAGTGACAAATTGAACTGTGTTTTTGAGAGCGAGAGAGTCAAGGAAGAACTCCACTTAGTACTGTTTGTTTTTTGTAAACGTGTACATAGTGTTTCCTTTTTTTTTCTTTTTTGTGTTTCAACTATTTTTTTTCACCTTTGTAAATATTAGCACTGTTTTCACCTTGGAACTCTAGCACAATAAAATTGCACCAACACCAGTTCTTTTGACTACGCCATCATTATTCACATTTGTGAGGAGTCTGTGGAAGAACCCAGCGACAAGTAGAGTAAAACATGCAGAGTTAAAGATCCCAGTGATGTTGTCCTGTATATCAGCACTCATAGAATGCCCATTGACCAATCAAACTAACTGTTGTATAACCCTGAATAGCGTAAACAGCAGACCCAGAAGGATACCTAAAATTCAATATGTCGGAGTGGAAGTCCATGTGATGACAGGCAACGTGATGACTTTGGGATGAGAACGTGTTGGAATAGATCCAAAGTACCAACATGAAATCATTATTTTGAGTGTGCTCGAGGCCATCTTGTGTGATCTGGTGAAGAATACAAAAGTTAAGATGATGGAGTAGATTAGGCAGGTATTATACAGGAGGTGAAATATTTGAGGTGTGGTCCTGCTCCCAGAGTTGTGCTAGCTTAAATTGAAGTTACAGGTTGTGAGCATGTGGCTGCCACACATAAAACATAACAATGGAATTTTGAGTTCTAGGTGTTTTAACTTAACTAACTTAAGGTACTTGCAAATATTATTGTAAATGTGCATGGGAGATGTCACTGTTGTCCATCCTGTGAAGATTTATACTGTCTGAATAAATATCTCAATATAAGGAAGGTCAATGGCCCAAAAGATACAGATGTAAGCGATTTGCAATGTCTTAACTCCACATTTCTAAAAAAGGATCAGATGTTTTCAGGCTGTTTTTTGATGCTGTTCAGCAGACAACATGAAAGCAAATGGGGCATTTTGAGAAGCAGGGGCTGTTTGTAGTGTGGTTCACTTGGGAATTCAAAGTAAGAGGAAAATTAGAGGAATCAAAAAGAAAAACAAGAAACGAATACTTCTCTTAACCACTGAAAATGAAATAACTAAAGTATATGCCTTTAAAAGTCACTGATCAGAGTGTCTGTGTTTAAACCCAGCTTGCGCTCAGACTGCAGTGCAAATTGAGAAAACCCTCCATGGAACATGAACTTCCTTTATCTCCAGCTCATATTGTCTGCATAGCAATGCTTTTTTTAAGGACTAAAAGAAAACCTGTTTCTTTGTATTCGAATGATTCTCATTGTAAGAAATCTTAATGACATTAAGTAACCATTTTACTCATGTGCAGGTCATTAATAAATGTAATATTTTTTTTTAGAGCTGAGCCTTATTGCTGTTTTAGTGACAGGGGAGATGCTAAGGCTGTCCAGCTTGACCATCTATCACACAATCTCTGACACAGAGGGTAAATCAATCAAAAAGATGACTGGGAGAGAACCAGCGTGCTTGCTGCGTGGCCTTACTTTCCTGCCAAACGCCATTTTCAAACAGCTGAGAAGTCTGAATATCACTGCATCTTGTAGAGAAAATGCATATGTTCACCTGACAACCCATACTGAGAGAGAGATGCATGGTGACAGAGAAATGGAGGAAGGGATATAGAGCACAGGAGGAGAGGTGAGAGAGGAGGAAGGGTGAAATTGAAACGTCGACAAGGCACAGTGGAACTATATAAATCTAAGCGAGTGCATTTGTTCATGGGCTTTCGACAGAAACAAGGATGGAAGAATGTGGTTGAGGGGGATGTGAAGGCAAGAAAGTGTAATACGATGATGTGACTAGCTACTTTTTGTGATTTCAGGCACGTCCAGAACACTAGCTCTTTGTCATGCCAAAGTACAGCAGTGGCAAGGGTATAGCACTATGATATTTCCAGCCTGCTGCGCTGACACATGTAGTGGCTGCAGGCCATGCAGGTTTAGTTGGAGCCTGACTCATGGTCATGATGTAGGGTCTCATACAGTGATAGCTTTAAGACATATGGGCTGGTATTTCTTGTGCCAGACATGGGCCGCCATTTCCTCAGCTGGATTAAAAACCATTCCCGAAGGAGAACACCGGATTGATGGTGTTCTTAGGTTTAGGAGCAGGTCTAAACCAATGCTGTCACACCAATTCCCAACATGCTCTGTGACAAAGAATCCAGCTGGGTGAACATAAAAAACAGATTACTCGCATTAGATTTATAGAACAGGTTCTGGCCTGTGTTGTGCATCAATATCTGTCAAAGTCAGAACATAGCCAAGTCACATAGGCGCATCTAGGGCTGCAACTCATACATTTTTTTTGTTAACGATAAATCTGCTGATTATTTTCCAATTATTTGAGAAATAATTTAGTCTAAAAAATGTGAAAAATGTGCATCACTATTTCTTAAAGCCCAAAGTAACGCCTGCAAATTGCTTTTTTTTTTTTTGTCAAACCAACACCTGACATTTACTATCATAAATGAAAAAGAAAAGCAGTGAATTTCCACATTTAAGTGGTTGGAACCACCAGTTGTTAATTAAACAGTTATCAAAATAGTTTGGATTTTTTTGTTGGGATTTTTTTTGCTCAGCTAATTACTTAATTAACTAATCATTGCCATTCTATTGCCATTCCATTGCCATTCAAAAGCAAATTTATAGCAGTTTTTGTTGTTGTTATAATTGGAATATTAAACCAATTTTGCACACTGTTTATACCAACTTAAAAATCATTTTAGAACAAATCATTATACATTTAAATACCTATAAATTAAAAGTTTGCTGAGGGTGCCATCACTTTTACAAATGAAAGTCAGATTACTAATCACTGAGTGTACTACTCAATCTGTTTTCTGTTAGTCAAGATAAGATAAGATAATCCTTTATTAGTCCCACAGTGGGGAAATTCACAATGTTACAGCAGATATGAAGTACAGTATAAGCAGTGAAAGAACAATACAGTAGTAAAAAATAATTACAGATACAAGAATATTAAAATGTAACATCAAATAAAATAAAATTCGGTGCCAACAAAAACGGTCTAGAAAAAGAAAATATATAAGAACATTTGTACACCAATTGCACATGGAAATAATTGCACTTGTGAAAAATTAGACTTTTTGTATAAATCCAGTTGGTGTGTGTGTGTGTGTGTGAGTGTGGTCTACTGGGAACAGTGCTGATTGCATAGTCTGACAGCAGCAGGAAGTAAGGGGGGAACTTTTCAAAGTTTGAATTAAGTTCTAATTCATAGCAGAGAGATGGCACTGTATAAAATCCCCTCAGAGTTCAAGTAAACACTGGCCCAGTGTTCAGAGCTCATATGCTCAATGTTTCACACAGAGATGGATGGAGCCTTCTGTCCATACTGTCCATCTGTATTAGGGCATGTTTTCTGAGAGCTTATGGATACGGATGAAACAGCAGTACCACCAGAGATCATGGGGGCAGTGTAGTGTGGTTCAACTAAGATACGACTGTGAAAGAAGATGAAGAAATTCATGTCGGGATGTATTTAATAGCGTCACACACCTCTGCCGTCCACAATGCTGCCTTCATTTAAAGGTACTATATTACAACCTCCTCCACTGTCTTTAGACTCCGCCCTCTAGTGCCATCTATTGGCTGTACCTGTGCCAACATCAACGGGTATTAACCCTCAATTAACCAAATCCACTCCAAGCTTCAATATGTACTGAAAATGTTCACACTTAAATTACTCTCTTAAAAAAAAAATCACATTCAATACTGATTTTCCTTCTCCTAAAACCATTGAAGCTGACTGAAAACTAAAGATTTAGCACACTAACTTTTTATTTTTTTTTATTATTATTCTAATTATTGTTGGTGTTCAATTAATCAAGTCTCACGCAGATAAAGTTAGCTTCTCTTAAATGAACCTTTTTATGGTCTACTTAGAGTACATGTACATAAGGTGATAAGATTAGATTAAATCAAACTTAAGACCAGTAAAACAAGGAAAATGAATAGGCTATCATATAAACCATAAGAAATTTCCTGTTGAATACAGAAAAAACTGAAGTTATTGTTCTTGGCCCCAAACACCTCAGAAGCTCCTTTTCCAACAATGTAATTTCTCTAGATGGCATTACCTTGGCCTCTAGCACTACTGTACGGAACCTCTGAGTTTTATTTGATCAAGATTTATCTTTTGCCTCCCATAAAAAACAAACTTAAAAAAAGCAAAAAAAGGGATCATATTTCTCCTGTTTTAGCTTCTTTGCACTGGCTCCCTGTAAAATCCAGGATTGAATTTAAAATCCTCCTCCTTACTTACAAAGCTCTAAATGGTCAGGCTTCATCCTATCTGTCGCAGCTCATAGTTCCTTACCAACCCTCAAGATCACTGTGCTCTGAAAATGCAGGGTTACTTGTGGTTCCCAAAGTTTCCAAAAGTAGGATAGGAACCAGAGCCTTCAGTTACCATGCTCCTCTCCTATGGAACCATCTTCCAGTTTCGGTCAGGGAGGCAGACACCGTTTCAACTTTTAAGGGTAGACTTAAGACCTTCCTCTTTGATAAAGCTTATAATTAGGGCTGGCTCAGGCTGCCTGGACCAGCCCATAGTTAGGCTGACATAGGGGGACTTCCTCTGATACGCTGAGCTCCTTTTCCTTCTCTCAATGCTGCCATCGGAAAATCATGCATGTCTGTTAATTGCATTGCCGTTTGCAAGCTTAGCTTAGCCTCAGTAGTTTAGCTTAGCCTTACATCTGTGATAACCATGTGGTACTGTCACTACCTGGGGCTCGCGATTACGGAGCCTGGGTCTGTTGAATTGCACTACGCTAATCCTGTTGCCTCTCGGGAGCATTCCTGCTCCCTTGTTTCCTAGTTTTCCCGGATCCTGGCCATAACATTGACTGTGCCTGACCGTGGTGATAGCTGTGCTGATGCTGTGACCCTGCCTTTGGTTGTGCTCGTGCTGTGGCTGCACTGATACTGTGCCCCCCGCTCGACCTGATCGTGGTCTGGTCCTAGTTGCGCCGATGCTGTGATCTTGCCTTTGGACACCTCCCTAGCAACATATGCATGATACTCTTATCATCACCCTCAACATCATCATTGAGTGCAATTAATAATTTCACACCTATCATTATTGTAATATGAACTGCATCTGTTTCTATTATTGCTGTGCCTCTCTCCCTCTCTCTTTACTTTTTTGATTGTATTTCATTTGTTATTTATGATATCTATTGCTCGTCTGTCCATCCTGGAAGACGGATCCCTCATCTTCCTGAGGCTTCTTCCTTTTTTTCCCCGTTCAGGGGTTCTTTTTCGGGAGTTTTTCCTTGGGTGATGTGAGGGTCTAAGGGCAGAGGGATGTCGTACACTGTAAAGCCCTCTGAGGCAAACCATGTTTTGTGATAATGGGCTCTATAAATAAAATTGACTTGACTTGACTTGACTTAAGAAATTCAAAAAACAAAAGATCTGTAAATCTAAGTGTCAGCTTCAACAACATCCTTCTGTTCTACATCTAATTCTTTATAGACGTGACAGTGTTCACTGAAATGGTCAATCAGAGGACTTCCAACAACACGAGGTGAAAGTAGTTATTTAGAGAAAACTAGCATTTCATCCTCAGTGGAACTGCAGATAATGAGGCCTTTCTTATACTCTGTGCCAATCAGCTTCACCCAGGTAGTTGAAATGCCAGAAATAAATATCTTCCTGTGTAGTGACATTTAGTATACTTCTCAGATTCTCACTTCTACCCGTACCAGTCAGAATAATACTCGGTATAAAAGATATTGGTCCATATTCAGTGTTGTAAATGTTATGTCTCCTAGTGACAAGTTTACCTGCAACGGGTTTAGCAGGTTTTAGTCTTTTATTTAGTATAACATGAGCTGAGCTACCAACTCTGTCAAAAGGCTCAGTATCTCACCAGGTGGAGTGCCCCATGCTGGCTATGTCCTTGCTGCAGCAGCCGCAGGTTGGATTCCAGCCTCGGCCCTTTGCTGCATGTCACCCCCACTCTCTCCCCTTTCACACAATATCTGTCCTGTCGAATAAAGGGAAAAAAAGTCCCCTCTCTCTGTCAAAACACAAATATCTTAGATGATTTGATTCTGTGTATGTCATGAAAGTGTAAGATCTAGTGTGTGTGTGTGCATTTGTGTGCGTTGGGGCCACAGTACTATGACTGGTGTTGTTTACTCATTCATAAAAGTAACAAACAATTAACACCAATTAGGTCCACCCAATCCTGTTTTGCATAAGTCTAAGAGGAGTTAGTCGGGTCATGTGAAGCAGTCTAACTGTCCGTTGAGTCACTCCACCTCATGCCAAAAAAAATCCACACACTAGTCTTGACATGGATGCTTGGACATAAGCCTGTCACATCACAGATCTCTTACAGCCTGTCCAATAAACAGGAAGAACAGGTCAAGCTAACAAACATTGTGTGCCATAATTGCCATCATAAACAAGCTAACAAGGGGCTGCTCATTTTGTCAAACTGGTCACTTGTCATTCAGTCCCAGTAGGGGACAGCAGTGAGCTGTCAAAGCTGAGCAGCAGGGAGCAGCATCGTGGATTCAGAGCTAATTTTACTAGATAACAGTGTTATCAGTGCCTAAAATTATTATTTGTTTTTTTTAATGTATGGAAATCCCCCTTTAATAGCTTCACACAGGAGTTCATAGATTTACACACACTGAGGTATTGTTACCTAAGGTGGCATTTTTTCACTGTCCTCAGGATTATACAAACTATACTGCTGAAATGTATTGTCTCTGTCTATAGTGGTCATCTTTTTGAACTGCATCAGTTTCACCAGTGCTGGAACAACATTAGGGTTAGGGTTAGACTGACTTTGTTTTTTGCCTCAATATTTTTTTACTTTTTTTTTGGATGCCCTGTCTCTATGATGCCAGCTGCTTGTGCTCTGGCACCATGTCGCTGCTTTTTTATAAAGCACCAACCACACGTGAGCGCTGTGGAAGTTGACTGATCTCTTGGCAAAATTCAGAAAACTACCCAGTTGTATATACAGTAACAAATTATCCCTAGCTTTAAAATAATGTTCATGATAACTAATCAATAATTAAAATTCAAATACACAGTTGGTCATACAGTATTCTGAACTGGGCTATAATGAGTACTTTTACTTTTTTTCCATGCTTCATTGTGTCTTTAAAATGTAATTTTTGTGTGAGAAATTGAAGGTTACAATATTGTAACCCTGGTTCTATTAGAACAGACGAAGCCTTCTAATGGACTCTATGGGTAATGCTTTCTTTCAATCATGATCACACATTTGCCAACTGAAATTTGCAGAAGCATTGCTGACCTGAATATGTATAGTTGGGTGCACTACAGCTTATTCGCTGCTCACAGTGCTGTATGCTATTCTACACCATCCTCAGTGAGTGGCATAGGAACAACCATCCACCTGCCTTTCAGAAAGCATCACCTGGTTTTTAAATGCTGTATTTCAGGCGCTTGGTCTGGATATTTTAACCTTTATTGACTGCTCTCTGTTTAAATGCACTCTGTGTACTCCCATCCAATTTTAAACATGCCAGTGTGTACCCCCTCAAAGAGGCCCTCTCTTTGCTTTTAAGTGATTGTAGACTCATTTCTATGGAGCCCATTTTTTTTAAGATTTTAGAACAAGTTTCTTCTGATTTCTTTTATGAAATTCCAATCTGATTTCCATTCACAACACAGCATGGAGACTACTCCAGTCAAGGTCTCCAATGACTTACTACTTGTTGCCAACTCAGGCCTGGACTCTCAACCTATGAAACCATGTTCATGCTACTCCTAGAATGACTCATGTGGAAACAGTGTAGATTTAAATAGCTACGCTGATGAAATGCAACTATATGTCTCGTCAAGCCTGGCACCACCTTTGTTTGTTGTTTTATGTCCTGCTTCACTGACCTCAAGAACTGGATGTCCAAAAATTTCTGTGAATCTGAATTAATCCAAATCATAATGATTATAATTACCCATCCCAGCCCTGGCACTAGTACAGTTAACAATATCTCTTATTGTCTTGTTGCCCTGACCAATAATATAAAAAAAGAGGCCCATGACCTACCTGCCATTTTCAACACCGTGCTGTCTTTTGGTCACTAAAGTGGTGCAATCCTGCTTTACCCTCCTGAGACATTTAACAAAGATTAACTGATTATCAGCTGTGAGTTTTAGGACTGCTTTTCAGATTTAACAGATTTTAGATTAAACAGAGGCAAGTCCTGATTGGCTGGCTAGTTTAGGCTTTTATCAGTGTGCAAATGCATGCTCCTGATTAAAGCATATTACCCAGAGAGTCCAGTAGATGGCGAAGCTTGTGTGAAATAGAACTAGGACGGTTTACCAGCGTGGGTAGGTCAGGAGGCGTCAACACAACCCACTTCGAAGGACAATGGAATGTTTTTGTTTAATGGTTGAATGCATGCCCATGATAGCAGAGCCTCAGCTAATGCCCTTAAACCCATGCATCTACAAAAAACAGTTAATTGAATGTTAGAGCGATTTTTTTTTCACATTTACTTAATTACAAATATATAATATTAGAAACTCTCACACACACTCACACACGTATGCGTGCACGCACACACACACACACACACACACACACACACACACACACACACACACACACACACACACCAGCCAGTTATAAATCCATCCACCAAATGCTAGCTATCAAAGATAAAAAAATATAATCATCATTCTTCACTCAATAACTTCTGGGGAAGTTATTGCTATGCTCTTAAACTCTTATCCTGTTGATCTGACGAGCTTCCTTGCATTTGTTAATGATGTTACCTTTAGGAGACTGAAGAAAAATATCTGTCAGTTAATACTGAAAACCATGTTTGCAACATTGAGTGCAATATAGGCATCTGTGTGAGCAAACTCCACAGACAAAGCCCTCTTATCTTCCCTATGAATAATCTCCGGCTTCTGTTTGATACTGTGCTGTTCTGCAACAGCTTGTTATAGGTGTTAAGGAAATCCTCTCTGCTGTTAATTAGCTTTTTCATTTCATGTATTGCTACATCGCTGAGAGAGGGAGAAAAGGATGGTATGGAAAATAACGGGAGACTGAGAAAAAGAGATGTGAGGGATGACACCAGTCCTAGGGCAGCATAGGTAGTGAGAATAAGGTAGGCTGCAGGCACTGCTGTCTGAGCAGAAGCTCATCTGAAATTACATTGTCGTAGAGAACAAACAAACACATATGTGCAGAATCACACAAACACACACACACACACACACACACACACCTTCCTGCATGCAGATATAATGCACGGATGTCCTCTACGTTTCATCATCAAAGCCCTATCAGGCTGCACAGGGTCTGAAGGGGAGAATATGAACCGGATAAAACAAATCGTTTGATGTGTGAAAGACAGACACTCCAGCTCCAAAGTACTTAAGCTTCTCCTCCCAATGGACTGACAAGGGAGGAGGGTAGGAGCGAGGAATGAGTGCTCCTCTCTTTTATTTCCCTCCCCTCTTCCGTTCATCACAAGGAGTTTCCAAACCGTTGCGTCATTGTTTATGCAAGGTCCCAATGTCAGCGCAAGCAATGTCAATTAAATAAATAAAGTCAATATTGACAGACGTTTCAAAGGGGTGGTGGAGCGGGGAGAGACGCCAACCGAATAGACGGAGCAAGAGATAGTGAGTGAATGAGGAATCGAGCGAACATGAAATTTGATGAGCGAGTAAGTGTACATTTAAACGTGTGTGTGTGTGTGTGTGTGTGTGTGTATGTGTGTGTGTACTGAATCATGGTGGGATGAGGAGCAAATTGTGTGACATGTTTCATGTTTGTCACTGCTTTAATATCAGCCAAACATCACAAAATGTTTCTTATTTTTGATATTTCCCATCTCATTTCCCAAGTTACTTTGGTAAATCTTTTGATACACTCAGCCACATTATCAGCTTGTTGGAACCAAATCACCCTCCTGTTGAAATATGGGTTTCCAAGGGCCATTATTCACTATCTTGTAAAGTGAAGCAGATGGCAGATCCAGTTTCTTTGTAGATATTAAAATATTCACCAAACTGCCATTAATTCTTTGATTGTCTGGCTTGACAAAGGCCTTTTAACTGTGGTTAATTTCCCTTCAAAGGAGTGGGAGAGTCTCAATGAGTTATGACCATGAATATGGCTCTTTCCTCAAGTCTTTTAAGATGAAAGGCAGCCTCTGCTCCCATGTCAAACACCCAGTGCACCTGACCCGTTTATAATGCAGAACGTTAGCTTTTCAATATTAAATTGAATTGTCCTCATAGATGACCGTGTTTTGAAGATATTCACATGTAAAAACCATGTTCATTTGATGATCACAGATGTGTTTTGAGACACCACTGATTTTTTTTTTTTTTTACTATAAATTTAGTCTAATTTAGTCTACATGTCAGGGCTGCATCATTATTTTTTAAAAAAATCTCGAGTCATTTGTCTATATGATCTCATTTTTGAATGACAGTAATTTATTTGATTGTAATTCCAAGTGCATTCATGTCATGCTGCATTTTGGTGTTGACTTATTTGCTGTGGAACAATCCCTAAAGTTCCTATCAAGTGTTTATCTACCAACAAAATCCCCCAGGCCCTGAAAGAAACTAAATACTGTATGAACATTATTTACCTAGCTCATGTGCACTTGTTTTATTTTAGCTCAGTGTGAGAGCCTTTACTGTGTTTTCCTGTCTCTCTCTTGTCCCCCTTCTCCCTACTTTCTCTCCTCTGCTGTGTGCTTCACCAACATGATCCCATCCCAAGTCATTATATTTTGCAGCTTTGTCAATGGACTTGTCTATATATTCCATTTTAGGTATCCTTCTGCATCTGCTCTTTACGTTCTGAGATGCTGCTATCATGATGTCAACAAATGCACATGGTGGGATTACGCTGCTTGTGGTTATGTTTAGCTAACAACAGCACATGGCAACCAATGCCACACATGCTGGCACGATGATGATTAGGATTAGGGGAAGGAGACACACGATAAGATAAAGAAAAAAAACCTAACCTTCAGATGCAAAACGGGCGGCACGGTGGCCTTGTGGTTAGCACTGCTGCCTCACAGCAAGAGGGTCCTTGGTTCAAATCCTGGTTGGAACGGGGTTTGGTCTGTGCGGAGTTTGCATGTTCTCCCCGTGTCTGCGTGGGTTCTCTCCGGGGTCTCTGGCTTCCTCCCACAGTCCAAAGACATGCAGCTCAGGTTGATTGGTGACTCTAAACTGCCCTTAGGTGTGACTGTGAGTGTGTATGGTTGTCTTTCTATATGTGTCAGCCTGCGATAGTCTGGCAAACTATCCAGGGTGTACCCCGCCTTCCACCCGATGACAGCTGGGATTGGCTCCAGCCCCCCCGCGACCCTTATGAGGACAAGTGGTTACGGAAAATGACTGATGACAGATGTAAAACATCAAAGTCTAGATTTGTTTGACCCATCCACCACCCCTCTCACCCTATAGGCACCCCTACACTCTTTATATCACGCTGTTACTGGAAGGGTTTCATCCTAAAGCCACACTGCAACATTTCATGCACACGTGACAGGTTCCATCCACCTGCGCTCTCACTTGACGCCACCCGTGCACATATTGAGTAGACGCTGGTGTTCAGCATTCTTACCTGACACCTTTGGTGTTGCACTCTTACAGCAGACACAAAGCAGAGAGAAAGGAGAAGAGCGGGAAATGTGTCAGACACAGGTGACGTTACTTGAGTTAACAACCTCTTGTTACATCATTGTAAGTTATACAAGGCGTGGCAGTGGCTCAGGTCGTAGAGTGGGTTGTCCTCTAATCATAAGATTGGCGGTCTGATCCTGTATTCAACATGTCAAAGTATCCTTGGGCAAGATACTGAATCCCAGATTGCCTCCAATGGCTGTTCCATCGGTATGTAAATATGTTTGAAGGATTAAAAACCGAGTAGCAGGTGGCAGTTTGTATGGTAGCCTCAGCCACCTGTGTGAACGAGTGCATGAATGGGTAAATGTCACTCGTAGTGTGAAAGTGCTTAGAGTGGTTGAACGATAAGAACAGTTTTATACAAGTGCAGGTCCATTTACCACCTATTTACCAATAAAGCATTCAAACAAGTATAATTTATTATTGTAATTCACCTAAAACCAAATATATACACAGTGTTCATACATACAGTCATGAATAACCTGGAACAGTCATGGAATAGGTAAGTAGCAATTTGCAGGCCTAGAAAAGTTTTGGAAAAGTCATTGAATTTATTTCACAAATCCCGTTATAACAGAGAGTATGTGGTTCAGTTAAGATCAACTGAGAGAAATCTATGCTTGTTAAACAACACTGTGGTTCAGTTAAGATCAACTGAGAGAAATCTATGCTTGTTAAACAACACTTTAATTTTCTGGCACATCAGTCATGTCATTTGATGTTAAGTTGGTCTGTGTGGATAATGTCAAACTCCAATCAAGTTGCACCCTGTTCTTTGCTGAGATGTAAGGTTGCAGAGGGCCATGAGAGCACTGATTTAATCAAGTATATAGAAGTATAGAGCACGGCTTGAAAAAGGTCTGCACAATGGACGTGCAAAAATACGGACTGTGTAGAATAACATTTGCTACATACGACAGAGGCAGCACTGACTAGCCATGCTTAAGGAGCTCCTGTTCACCTGTGTATTAACTCTCATCACCAGCTTTTACACCCGGTGACCAAAGTGACACACCTGCCCCATATCTTAAAATTTACCTGTGCCTGCAGACAGTCAATAAGGTCAGGCAGTAGAGATCAAACGGGAAATGAACATCAGACTCTCGCATCAAAGTCCAGGTTTTGCTGGACCCATCCACCTCCCCTCCCGCCTGCCCTTTAGGTGCCCTTGCATTCCTTGTATTACGGGTGTTACTGACAACCGTTCAACTTGACGCTGTCCTGCCATGTTTTATGTGCACACGACAAGTTTCGTCCAGCCATGTTCTCAAATGATGCCACACGTGTGTATCGGGCAGATGCACCAGGTACTGTCGGTCCGGCTGCTGGCAACCATTAACAGCACGACCAGTTCTGTCCATCTGTGCTCTGACCTGACGCAGTCTAACGGCATGCCCTGTGGACACAAAAGGTGCCTCTTGGCACTGCCCATTTACGCCAAAAGCATTCTATTTCACAAGTTCAGAACAGGCTGGTTTTTCACTCTCTCTAAACTTCACAACATGTTATGAGGTCAGGTATATGATTTATTTAATTCACATGTAAGATTCGTTTCCGGTGAAATATTATTAGGTTTATATACTGGATTTTCGTAGAAACAACATGTAGTTGTATTTAAAAATGTTCAGGTCTAATCATGTTTTGAATTTATAGTAATGAAAAAGAGCAGGTAAGAGTATTGATGAAGAACAGAATCGGATTAATCGGATTAAGGCACATTGATAACGCCTAATTTCCACCAGATCCGTGTGTGGCCTGGCTCCGCTCCGTCACGGCAGACGGAACAAACAGATTACACTTTAGTCTATATGTTCATTTCCACTGACTCCGCTGCATTGCGGATCGACACCGTCTCAGCTCCAGCCGTCTGGAGGCTATCCTATTTTTGCCGGACACCAGACCACTTCGCATAAATTAAGCCAAATTTAACACAGAGCAGACAGGAAATCAGACAGCGATACAACATTAAAACATCCGGTTACTTTTCAGAATAAAACACTCATCTGATCGTATTTCACTTAACTACATCAACAAAACATCACAATAAGCAGACCCAGGCTTGGATTCAACAGGTCAGAGGTTTTCAGAGGTCAGTACCGGCAACACAGATTAGCTCACAGATTAACTCAGAGAAGCTAATTTGGGAGGTGGAAAACCAAAAAATTATATATGACACCACACATCCTTTTATATGGACAACCATAGAAAGGAAATGGCGTGGAGCAACTTATTGGGAATAATGGGAGTGAATCAACATCACTATAATTAATACACATTAAGGCTCATCAGGCCACTTCTTTGTCTGTGCTGATATAATGTGTGTAATTCTGTAATTCTGTAATCACGCCACCTGATCCAGCAGTGCTGCGCCATGCCAGACCCAAAAGCAACTGGCGGGGATTGACGGATGAAGGAGCACGGAGCAAAACTGCAGCGGGGCCGTAACACAACGCACATGCAAGCGGTGGAAATCCACGGTAAGAGTAGCAGTCGTTTCAGAGAAAGTATGGTCCTAAAAATTTGCCTCAAAGTCATGGAGATGTGATTGGAATTTATTTTACTGCTTTGTGTTCGCTTTCAGATGGATATGATCCCTGTTAAGTCAGTGCAGATAAAAACCCATTTGTTCCTGTTTTGGCTGCTTCATAATAACAGCTATTACAATAGCTAAACAATGTGGGACTTGTATTGTGAAAAATTTATTGGAAATGAAAGGTTTACTGTTTTACAGTTGCTTAACTCAAGACAAGCGCATCGTATAATGGTTAGTGTATGTGCAATGTATTTTAAAGCTGGAAGCTGTTCATTTCTGAATCAATTCTTAGGTAGAAAAATTGTGATTCACATTTTAGTGAGAATTGTGCAGCCCTTGCACATATTACTGAATTTGTTCAGAGCTTCTGGTATCCCATCTGTGGAAGTCACAAATTTCATTTTGAACCTTCAATGAAATTCACAAGCAAAAATGACTGTATCTGCAAACACTTGTTAATGATGGCCATAGCACCGGAAAGATGAAATGATGAGATGAGATTTGTTGGGGGTTAGGAGCACATTGACCAGATGCCAAGCCACCTGCTACCAGACTTTAGCAAGGAAAAAAAGATGGCACACACTGCAACAGCGACGAACAGAAGGAAAAGGATTCCCCAGTCTGGTCTTGTTAGGATCAACAAAAGGCCATAAGATATTCACCAAGAATCAAAGCATTTTAGAAAATTAGCTTTTCTCTACCAACTTGCATTTTATTTCAGGAGATGAAGCATTGCACCTGTTAATTGAGTCTATGCCAATCTCTGTTAGGTGGTAGGGAGCCTTCATTAAGCAGGATTAGCAAGTGCCTCTGATGTCAGTGACATAAATAATGAAAGAGTTCCTCCACCTGCCTATATGCTGCATTCTCTCTGTACATGACTATGATCCCATTGACAACTGCTATTTACATGCAAATCAGTTTCTCATAAAGACATCTGATCATAGACCTTTGCATTTACACCTAATAATGGTCTTTATTATCTTGATTCTGTCTACATGTGATCAAATTTGATAGGCAGAGCTAGGAGAATTGACGGGCTTGCCAAACACTTTGTGCCCCAGGTCAAAGGTACAGATGCAGAATATGTTCGAGGGAATGCTGTCATGTACAAGGCGTGAGCCGTGTGACAGATGGACACAGTCAAAGGCATCATTCTGCCGAACATCACTGTAATCACATTACATTTATCTGCAGTAATGTAACATTACTGTTTGAAGATACAGTTATCACATTACACTTACTAATCAGACAATTATTTCTTTACTATGTTCCATCAGTTCTTCTATTAGCTGCATAATGGGGTATTAGAAAAATCATCAAACATGCCGACAACAGCAACATTGCAATGTGCTGAAACTCCTCAGCTTGGGCAGTCTGTGCTGACTCCGACAAGGAATGAGTTGTCTGACAACTGATTTGAGAGACACCTTCTGGAAGTAGGCTGTAACCACTGCTTTAGCTATAAACCAGCCCATTCTCATTCTGAAGTTGTGAAATACCGCTGCTGTCTCAGCACTTTCGGCATGAGATCCCAATGCAAAAATTTTTCACGCCTATATGATACACCGCTGGACATCATCAGATGAGAACACAGCCAGACATTCTGTTTGTGGTGTTATTAAATGCAGCCTGATGGCCTGATGGCACCTGCTGCGGCAGCATGATATGCTGATGGGTGGCATCAAGTGAGAACGCAGCCGGACTGAACCATCTCATCTGCACGATATGCCGCCGGAAGGTGTCAAATTGAAACACTGCTGGTAACAACATAATATAGGCAGCAGGATGTTCCCTAAAAGGCAGGTGGAAGGGATGGTGGATAGGTCTAACAATTTGGTATGCCATGTGCTTTTGTTGCCTAAACATAACCACGTCCAGCGTAATTCCACCATGTGCTTGAGTTGACATCAGGGTAGGCACATCCTGAAATGTTAACAGCAGACACAGAAGACAGTAATATGTAGATGTAGAAGTCTGCAAAACGGCAATTTGTGATGACTCAGGACGAATGTGTTGGATTAACACATCAAATAAAATCAGCTAGTCTACAGTCATGTCAATGAGTTTAACTGTTTCGTTGTCTCGTTCCTGTTCGTACCTGCCCCACCCTAATGTCCTGCACCTGTGTCTTTTTGTCTCCCCTTCCCCTGGATATTTAGTCTGTGTATTCTCTTCCTGTCATTGCCAGTCCGTCTTGTCCTTTGCAGCTTTCCTGAAATTCTTGTCTTTTTCCCAGTGAACTTTTGTAGTTTTGACCAGTCCTATTTTTACCTTGCCTTTTGCCTCACAGATTTTTGTTGTTTTACTAGAGTGGACTGATTTTCCATGTACCGACCTTTGCCTGATTAAATACTGTTTTGCTGATTTCACCTCTGAGTCAAGCCTGCATTCTTGGATCTTACTTGTGTTTATAACAGTCTTAGGTAAGGTTTAACATTATATTGTTATATGACAATTTTGTGACACTGCATCAGAGTAAGGCAAAGTAATGCAAATCTAAAATAGTGTAATAGATTACTTTTTATGGGGAGTAAAAAGTAATGCATCACTTTTTTAAAAGTTACAAGTAATGTGTGTTACGTTACTGTTTGAGTGACAATGCCAACACGTCCTGAGCGATGTGTCTCAATGCATGGCTTTCCTTGGTCAAGTCCTGGAACCTCCTTCAAGTTGTATAACATGTTCTCTCTAACAGTCTGTTAGAGAGAACATGCTTCTGAGCAGCACAAATACTGCATCTCTACAGATCAACTTGTGCTAAGTAACACATAATTGTACACATTCCTAAATTGTAAAATAAGTGTTTGTCAAATAGAGATTATGAATCAATGTTTTTAGATAGTCTCACTGTCATAATGAAGCTTATAATTCACTTTTGGTACAATCTTATGGGTTAAAATGTAGAAAAGAGTTAATTCAAAGTGAAAGGGTGAGATCAGAAAGTGATTCTGACAGAATGTGTTTTTGTTGGTGGATTCAATCCAGTACATAGAAGGTAGTAAGTAAATTTTTTCCAGGTAAGATTTTGATGTTGTACCTTTTATTTACACAAGAGTGGTCGAGAGCACCAATTTAAAAAATTACCTTGTGTCTTTCTTCACATTTGATCCTTCACGTAGTCTCCCAGCCTCCATCTGAGTAGCTATCTCCCATACGCTGATGACCCAGGTCGGCTCATTTATCCTATTCAGGAAGCAAGAGATTGATTGTGCCTGTGCCATTGCTGTAATTATACTGTCATCACTTAATCAACCTTATTGGATTCCTCAAGCGGTCGCAGTCCCTGAGGCTGAAGCTGTAAGAAAGATTGACTTTTTTTGGACAGACAGAGAATGAGAGGGAGAGTGAGAAAGAGAAGGATGGAGAGTGAGAGAAAGAGAGAGAGAGGGGGAGAGACCAAATTAAGCACAGAGTCATTTGAGAGGCAAATCAATTGGGTAATAAGGACAGAGAGACATCAAATAAGTGGACAATGGTGGTGAAAGAGTACTACAGTTACAAGAGAATGTCACAGATGAGGATATGGGGACAGGAGAGTGGAGCAGAGAGGGGCACGCAGACATGATAGGGGATCAGGTGGGAGGGTGCGGACGTGGACACAGAATGATTGTTTCCTTAAGTCTGTGTCTGTCCTGCCAGAGAGGAGGTAACAAATGGTTAGGGTGTCACCTGCAAAAGCACTTTAATAATTCATTTGTCTATGGGGCTGTGCAAAAAAGGCTGCTTTGAAGAGTGGGGCACAGATGGTCATCAGAGTGTAACAGGTACACACACACACACACACACTAACTCTGATGCACCCACACATACATACACATTAAAAAAAAGCCCTGTACCACATACTGGCTCATAACCTGGGTGCACACCATATGCCATGGTGGCTGACAACCTGCTCTCTAGGCCCATGCTGAGAAATGCACACAAACACATATGCCTTTGCACACGCAGAAACCTTCCTGAGTTCATAACTGTTCCACTTTATCTGAAAAAAAGATCCTGTCTTGCATACCAATGTGCAATAGTGTTTATGTGGGTTGCAGAGATAAGCATTGAGCAGCTGATAGAGATGCCTGACGGAGATCTTCACCTACACACTGAGCCACATCAGTGCGCGCAAACACACGCGCACGCACACACACACACACACACACACTCACAAAGTCAAACACAGGGAGCAGCCAGGTATTCACACACCGAGGTGCGCACACACACACTCATGGGGATGTGATAAGGCACGTAAATGGTGCTTTCTGTCAATCCATCATTGTGTGAAATTACCTCCCGTAACAACAACATTCCCTCTTTAGCCATTTCACATCTGACTTCGCCCAATCCAAGCCCTGAATCAGCCCTTAAAGGCTAATGATGCAACACCTACTGTACCGAGCGAAAAAGCCTTGCATCAAGCCATCTTGCTAGGACACATACCTGGCCCCCAGCCACTAAAACAGCAGCCCACCTTTCATTCAATTACTGTACTGACTTTAATGGTTATGAGTTCTCCTTTTGTGCCTGGCAAGCTTTCTTCCTCTCCCTGTGTGGCTTGCAGGTGATTACTTCACGGCAATAAAAGGTCTCATTGTGGGCTTCGCGGTTTGTAGACACACCGCAGGATTCTTTGTTTGATGTGATGTCTTTGGGGATTGTGATATTTTCATTACTAAGAAAAGGGCAAAAGGAATGTCCTCATAAAAGTTGTTTCAGGTTTTTAGCTACATGGAGCCCACTATTTGTGGTGGAGGTGATGATTATACCTGGTTAAAATTTACAGCAGTGCCTGGCTAGTGACAAAATGTTGAGCGAACAGAGATGGAAGAGAGACTTTTGGTCAGAGAGGAGTTGAGCGTATGATGGCGAGTGTAAACCCAGACAGGGGCCACATATTAATGGAACAGACTCCAGGCAACAGGCACAATTACCCCACAGCTAAAGAGAGGGCATGCAGGAGCAGAGGGGGAATGGAGGGGGGATTTGGAGAAATTTGTAGAGTTGCTGTAGGGTCAAAGATCATTTGCAAAGAATCTTAGTCCTCTGTAGGATAGAACTTGGATCTGTTTTCTACAAGACCATTGTGTGGAGAAAAAAAGTCAATTGTCATGAAAAGGCACCTTGTTTCACCTGCACCAAACCTGCAACATGGCATGCACAGGCAGACAAGATTTCCATGGCAACAAAGTGAGATTACAGGTGAGTGGTAGGTGAGAGGGGAGCAGGGATAGAAGAGGTGTAAGAGTCGCACAATCAGCAGTGACATGTAATCATTTGGGAGTTTTATAAAGAGCACACTGTAAGTATGGAGGAGACAAGGCAGAAGAGTGATAGATGATTTGGTTGAAGTAAGGAGGATGGGAAGAATGCACGGATGACATGATTACAGAAGGATGAGACGATGAGCCTGATGAGCCTTAATGGGATCCAATACAAAGGCAGGAGAAGAGGATGTGTCTGAATGGAACTAAAGAGGAGGCAGAGTATGCGGCAGAGGGAAACAGAAGGCAGGTGGTGGTTAGCAGCAGAGGGCTAGGTGAGCATACAAGATTGATT
This sequence comes from Plectropomus leopardus, assembly GCF_008729295.1. NCBI lineage: Eukaryota > Metazoa > Chordata > Actinopteri > Perciformes > Serranidae > Plectropomus > Plectropomus leopardus. Next base: position 36,531,126 of record NC_056466.1, read on the forward strand.
GGTGATTGCTCTTGGATTTTGTGGCACAGAATGTAGAAGCAATAAAGAGCAAGAGAGAGAGAGTTGTAAAGCGGAGAGAATATAAACTCCCAGGTGCCAGGTATTTTTCCTACCGGGAGGTGAGACGACAGGAGTCTAATGAGTTCCCTCATAGCCAGGCGGGTTTCATCTTATGAATCACACAGTCTTCCACGCACACATGGATGGGCACATAGCTGTAATGAATTACAGAGCTCGCAGCCTAAAACCTTGGCCCCCGTACCTCATCACATGATACACGCATACATCATTTTGCGCGGCAGATCGATCCTTCCACAGCCATTTGACACAAATACATATGGAATCGAATGCTCTGTGACATATTTCATCCCCTGCTGGACTCTTGAATCCCTGCCGACATCCTCCAGAGAATCCTTCACACAATGGCCATCAATATATTGACACAGTCTAAGCAAAACCTTGAAAGGATCTTTGGGTGTTTTGGGTGGCTTTCTTGGTGTTTACTAGATTACAAGCAAGATGAATATTATTATAGTTAAACTTACACTTTTTCACCACAAATAGAAATGGACATTACCTAAGAACTAAAAAGTTTGAACCCAGGGTTTGAACCTTGGGTCAGGGGACCCTTCTGTGTAGATACTGCATGTTCTTGCAATGCCAGCGTGGGTTCTCCTCCCACAGACATGCAGGTTAGTTGATGACTGTAAATTGCCTATAGGTGTGAATGTGAACGTGAAAGGTTGTCTTCATAATCACCTTTACACTGCCTGTTCAAGGCGGGATTTTTGTGGTTATGTTCCCTCGCCATTGTGTATTTTAAGTACGCTTGCGGAAAGGGGGACGGAGTGGTCCCGCCCCTGAGCTGGGATAGGAGGTAGTACCAGCCCTGAAACAAAGCCTGTGTAAAACATAAAGCTAGAAAGACGTGACCATGGGTGGGGAGGTGTGACGTTTTGGCGACATGCTGTGATTTTAAAAAGTAGCTGTTAGTGGTTAGCAACTAACTCAAAGGAGAACAACAGCTGTAAAAGTCAACAAACTGGGAAAACTATGAGATTCAGGAGCTCCTTACCTTCCGAGCAGAAGACAAGATCAGTTGCCATGTAACAGAGTAGCTGAATGGTTGTTATTGATGCCTATGTTATTGTTTAGAAAATGCAGCCGACGCTGATGTCTTATGTCACACTTGATACCAAGGCTGTTGTGTTACACGTCATGCCTCCTTTAATTCTGCAAAGCCACAATGCAGTGTGTAATCACAAAATGGAGCGGAATAATGCCACTATTGTTTGGTTCTGTGTAAAAATGCAAAAGAGGCATTAAGAAGGGACTTAGCAGCAACTCTATAGCGCCATCTCTGTGTGAAAAAGGCTGATGTTTCAGCCCTGCGATAGTCTGGTGACCTGTCCTGGGAGTACCCCACAACCCTTAACAGGATAAGCGGTTAGGGTTAATGAATGAATTAATGAGTGGACCTAAGCATGTCACCCACCATGCTAAGTTCATAACATTTAGGCCCTCATTGCCAAAAACTACAGCCACTCTTCTCAAACATCACCTACTCACCCCCACCCTCCCACATACTGTCACAACTTAGCACCACTTTCACACTTGCACAGATCCATTTGAAAATGCTGTTTATTTGTGACTTAACATAGGCAGTCACACATTACAGCTGTTGGCATTGACATTTTTCCTCTTTCTGTCAGGAGAACGGAAAATCCTCCATGCTAGAGTGAGTTGGCAGAAGTAAGCGATGAGGCCCTGATGGCAGCAATAATGCACCATATTGTTGTCTAAAAACTGTTGTTTGAAAGAGGAAACAGAAGAAAGGTTTTCAGCCTAAATTATTTTGGGTTTTTTTCAGTGTTTCACATTTGAGTGTGAACGGCATACCTCTAGAAAATGTATGAAAACCTAGTGTATAGAGAAGATTTCCATCTACTTGTAATTTTTCTAACATGTCCTTATCCCAACTCATCACACGTTGCCGCTCTGTCAGTGACCATCTGCGTCTACTTATGATGGTATCCCTCTCCCTCAGCTCTTTACGCTCCGGGGTGCCGTTAAGGTGATGTCAACAAATGCACATGGGGATGACGCAGCACAGTCCTTATGTTTACACAACAGCACATGGCAATCAACGCCACTATCATGATGGTTGGTATTAGGCAAAAGAGGCACATGGTAAAGGGTAGGAAAAAAAGACACATGGGGAAGCAAACTCCAGTCTCCTGCATGAAAGTCAGTTGTTTGAGGGACCACCACAAACAACTTTAGACAAAAACCTTTAATTTTTGTCTCCTTGTATCAGCTCCTCATATTAAAGTTTGCTGTTTGTTCATTTAACCTGCCTGTCTTTGGGTTCTCTTTTGAACTAAAACCCGATAGTACAACCTAAGAAATTGACTCAGTGGACCACAGTTTCCCTGCGGAGAATGTGGAGGAGGTGAGGTCTACCCTGGATAATTTTTGATTTTGTTTGTGCAGTACCGTGGACATTAAGGCTAAACTTGGGGCTATAACCTCTTTTAAAAAAACAGAACCAGTCTTAGCTTTTGGAAGATCCAGTCATGACTGAATTGTTGTCAGAGACAAACACTTACAAACACCATGCTGGCCATTCTGGATTCTTCTTTGCCCCAGTGTTGAGCTTAAAGCTGTAGGTCATGTTGGCAGAATGGAGCAGGGAATTTTACCTGCAACACTGACTCCATGTTTGTAGGTGTGTGTTTTACACTTTTGTTTGTCTTCTTGCACGCTGAGCTTAATGGGCAATAAGAGTAATTTTATTCAGTGCCATTGATTCTGTCCATGCACGTTCTCAACTGACACCACCCAGCCGCATTCCGGTTGGAAACAGACAAGTTTGGAGTGTAAAGAGCTGTTTTTCCCTGTGTAGTCAGCCCTCCGTGAAGGTAGTGTCATGTTAGCCTACTACCTAATACTAATGTCAAGATATGGCTGTCAAAGAAACAAAATAAATGTGCGGCACGTCATTAAAACAAGTGCTGGGAGTGCTCTTTTCTGAAGCACGAGATGAATCGCTTCTCAGCACCCTGCCACTGCTTTTTCTGCTGAAGAGAAGCACTAGATGGACACAGATCCTGTTTTTTTTTTTTTTTAATTTACATTTACATCAAAACTGTGCTTCAGTCACCGATCTTAGGAGCTTGGTGGCCCATGGCGCCAGTGCTTAAATAAAGCAGTATCAAATCATGATTCTTACTAGTCACTGAAGACAAAAAACACAGAAGAATAGGATCCAGGTTGAAAAATACCAATGTTTTATTTTGAGTAGTCAAAAAATAATCTGAGTTACAATTATTCATGAAAATGTACCACAATCATGACAAGGTTTGTCACAAGGATCTCAGTTTTTGATAAATTACACCATAACCCTCACTCAAATCAGCCTTCAAGTCTGTACAGTAATTATTCTATATTCAGTCAACTGCACAGTGACTAACTTTTACATTTTATCTCATGTTTGTTCCATTTAAATGCACTAATGGCGATGCTTTTTGCATGTTTGCAGCTGGGGGGTAAGTGACCGCATTGACTTTGCATACTAACACTCTTAGTCACCAGCACGGCCTCTCTTGCTTCCAGTTCCACTCCTGCAGAAGGCCATTGTGGTTTCACAGTCACACACATACACACACACACACACACACACACACACACACACACACACACACACACACACACACACACACAAACACTATATAACATGTATACCTGTGAACATGTCTGCCACATGTCTGGACAACTGCAGCAAGCTAAAGTACCACCAGTAGATATAAACATTGATCTCAACAGAGTCGGAGTCCAAGCTGGAGTCAGGCAACACTCTGTGGTCATTGCACGAGTATCACTGTTTTTTCTGTTTTTTCACTGTTTCTTTATGCCAAAAGTGACATAACGTGTAGAGCAGTGATACTGAACTCAAGGCCTGTGGGCCAAATCTGGACCCCCATATGGTGCCAGGGGACCCCCAACTTTTTTCAAATTCATAATAAAAAAATAAAGTGATTCACACTGGGAATTGTTTATGTACTTTTAGTACACCAAAATAGAGTTTGTTTATCAAAAAAGTGGAGTGTAAGTGGAAGATGTTATGCACCCCCTGACAGAAGTCTAAGCCCCTAATGTCCAAAAATCCAAGAAGCATCCTAAAATTGTAAAAATGTTCTAAAATCCTAGAACAAACAGATGCTGAAAAATTAGTAAATGCATTTGTCACCTCTAGGCTGGATTACTGTAACTCCCTATTATTTGGTTGCCCCAACAAATCTCTTAGGTCTCTCCAACTGGTGCAGAACGCTGCTGCTCGTGTTCTAACGGGAAGCAAGAAAAGGGATCATATTTCTCCTGTTTTAGCTTCTTTGCACTGGCTCCCTGTGAAATCCAGGATTGAATTTAAAATCCTCCTCCTTACTTACAAAGCTCTAAATGGCCAGGCTCCATCCTATCTGTCGCAGCTCATAGTTCCTTACCAACCCTCAAGATCACTGCTCTGAAAATGCAGGGTTACTTGTGGTTCCCAAAGTTTCCAAAAGTAGGATGGGAACCAGAGCCTTCAGCTACCATGCTCCTCTCCTATGGAACCATCTTCCAGTTTCAGTCAGGGAGGCAGACACCTGGACCAGACTGCCTGGACCAGCCCATAGTTAGGCTGACATAGGGGGACTTCCTCTGATACGCTGAGCTCCTTTTCCTTCTCTCAATGCCGCCATCGGAAAATCATGCATGTCTGTCAACTGCATTGCCATTTGCAAGCTTAGCTTAGCCTCAGTAGTTTAGCTTAGCCTAACATCTGTGATAGCCATGTGGTACTCTCACTACCTGGGGCTCGCGATTACGGAGCCTGGGTCTGTTGAACTGCACTACGCTAATCCTGTTGCCTCTCGGGAGCATTCCTGCTCCCTTGTTTCCTAGTTTTCCCTGATCCTGGCCATAACTTTTGCTGTGTCTGACCGTGGTGATAGCTGTGCTGATGCTGTGTCCCTGCCTTTGGTTGTGCTCGTGCTGTGGCTGTACTGATACTGTTCCCCTCGCTCGCCCTGATCGTGGTCTGGTCCTGGTTGCGCTGATGCTGTGATCTTGCCTTTGGACACCTCCCTATCAACATCCGATGCATGAGACTCTTATCATCACCCTCAACATCATCATAGAGTGCATTTGATAATTTCACAACTATTTTTATTGTAATATGACATGCATCTGTTTCTATTATTGCCGTGCCTCTCTTCCCCTCTCTCCCCCTCTCCTCCCCTCTCTCTTTCTCTTTCCTTTTTGCCATGATTGTATTGCATTTGTTATTTACGACATCTATTGCTCGTCTGTCCGTCCTGGAAGAGGGATCCCTCATCATCCTCTGCTGCTCTTCCTTTTTTTCCCCGTTTCAGGGGTTCTTTTTCGGGAGTTTTTCCTTGGGTGATGTGAGGGTCTAAGGACAGAGGGATGTCGTACACTGTAAAGCCCTCTGAGGCAAACCATGTTTTGTGATAATGGGCTCTATAAATAACATTGACTTGACTTGACTAGAAAAGTCCTAAAATCACAGAAGCATCCTAAAATCTGAGAAATGTCCTAAAATCACAGAGAATTTCTAAATTAAAGAAATGTCCTACAATCCAAGAAATGTCCTGAAATCCTAGAAACACCCTTAAATCTAAGAGATGTCCTGAAATCCCAGAAACATCTTAAATCATATGTAGCCAGGTGAACCAAAGATTGTCTGTATATGGTTTTGATAAACCAATATGAGGGACTAAAGGCATTAATAATTCAAGCGAATTCAACTTCTCCCTGCTGAGGTAGCACTGTCACTTTAAGAGCAGTGCAGAAGTAGACCCCCGACAATGCAGGGTTCCCACGAGATTGTAGACACATGGAAGTGAAAAAAAGCAAAACAACCGTGAAACTGAAGTGTATCTTTGTCAATAAAGGAGAAAATATACCTGTCAACACTAATGTAATGCAAAAATAGTCAGGAGTGTCAACAGATGAGATGAAGTTGAAGTTTGCTGAGCCATGCTGATGAATTATGATTTTGTATTTCTGCCAATTTTTGTATTTTGTAAAAACGTGGGCAGTGTCATCTCTCCACCACACTGAGGGAAAGACTGAACAGCAGGGCAGCGTAAGTGGGGATTAATTATGATTGTGCATGAAAGTTAAAGGGTACAGTGCTATATGCTAACTGTTAAATTGGAATGTATGTATTTTGTATGCTTTTGCCTAATCCAGAGGGGAGATATGCCCTGTTGGTGTGTGTCTCTTTGCATGCAGGCTGCACACTGGAGTAAAAAATGGGTGTATGATCTGGGGACTTTATTTTTTGACTCATGTAAAACTGTTTGCAGTTTAGAGTCTGCATTATTTGTTCCTAAATGCACATTTTGTGACTCAAGAAATGTACTGATTTGTACTGTGTTTTTGTTTCCTTTGTTTAAGAGCAAGCCACTACTGTTGTCTATAGCATGTTTGTCTATAGAGACCCTTTGTCTATATAATTTAGTCCATGGTCTACTTAGTCCATTTTGCTTATTGTTGGATAGTTTGAAAGTCCTGTCTATTTACAAAGTGAGCTTCACAGTTATTTTAAAGGTGTATATTTGTCAAAGGAGTGGTTGTATTGAAACCAGTAGGAAAAGTACACCATCCTGCACTACTGTGATTGAAGTATTAATGTTGTTCTTAGATATTTTTAGTTCAGTTGGGGAAGACCCACATAAACTTCTAGTCTGTGAGCGGTCCTGTCATTCTATGAACAGGCTACACATAGAGGCATCCAAAAATCTGCATAAAAATCCTAGAAATATCCTAAAATTCTTCAAATGTTCCAAAATCCTAGAAATGTCCTAAAATCCTGCGAACATTCTAAATTCCTTGAAATGTCCTAAAATCCTTCAAACATTCTAAAATCCTAGAAATGTCCCAAAATCTGAGATATGTCCCAAAATCTGAGAAATGTCCTAAAATCCCGTGAACATTCTAAATTCCTTGAAATGTCCTAAAATCCTAGAAATGTCCTAAAATCCTAGAAATGTCCTAAAATCTTGCAAACAACTTAAAAACCTAGAAACATGTAAGGGACTGCTGTGACTGGCCCCTGGCCTCCTTTGATTTTGCAAAAGTGGCCCCCAAGCAAAGCAGGTTGCGTATCCCTGGTGTAGAGGGACAGACTCGTAAACCAAACCCATTCCAACCTGACCACAAACACCAAATTGCCAATTATCATTACGGCCCTGACGGCAGCACTTAACTGATGTCAAACATGACGCGTTGTTTAACAGACGCTTACCTCTGTTAATTACTGCACAGACAGTAGTCACTGAGTAATTAGATATGATTAAAAGTGCTCGTATGAAGCAGCAGACACAAAGTGAGCTATTTCAGAATTCCTTAAATACATGGTTTTTGCATGGTTTAGTTGTAAATATTCAGTAAACACTGCACATGCTGCTACTTCCATTTATGCCCTCCAGCTGTTTATTTGAGCTGTAGTGCCCCACCTCCCTGTCACTGCACCAGATTGACCGTAGCCTACTAATAAAATAAAGAGAGATGCTCTCTCTGTGATGCTAGCACTAAATCAATGTGGTCCTTCGTACCACGCTGACAACCTCAGCCTCCTCTCTCTTTACTATGACACCACAAATATTAAATTATGTCACTGCAGGGGCCGTGAGCAGGGACAGAGACAGAGAGAGAGAGAGAGAAAGTGAGAAAGAGGCAGACAAGGGGTGAGAAGTAGAGACTGCACCCAGACAGGTTTGTATTAAAATGAAACTTTTTTGTTAAGTAAAAAAATTAGGTGAAGGGTGGAAGAGAGCATGAGAAAAAGAAGATGGGCTGAGAGAGGAGGGTGCAAAAAGGTTGCTCAGTAATGTGTAGCTGGAGGGGAAAGATCAAGAGAAAATGGTGCTTATGGGATCAGGTGAAATGGTCAGGGTGTGTGAGAGCGAGGCACAGATTAACAGATAGAGGCAGAGCACGGCTGAGCCTGATTATCATAAAGGAGGAAAAGGGAGAGGAGGGAGGAAGAGAGGGGATGAAGGATTGAAAAGTGGAGAGGGAGCAGGTGAGAAGGAAATGGCCATCAGTGAATGTATGGCAGCTGTGAGGGAGAAAGAGGCCCATGGGTGCTCAGCGAGATGACAGTCAGGCGACCTTCAGCAGAGATCACAGACTCACTGTCACACTGGAATTAGGTGATATCTGTCTCTGGTGAACAGCCGCTGCAATGTTAGTTATCTCTATTCACAAAGGGAGACAGTGGCTGAGGGGTGGCACATTATCTGGAGGGGAGGAGCACCTATCAGGAGCAACATATACCTGTAGCGGACAGCAGATATGGTTCTGTCCCGGTTGTGGAACAATGAACTGGCTCTTACCATTACAGGGCTGCTGGAGGGCTTGTGGGAGTTTGCCCATCCAGTCTACATGTGTTTTGTGGACTTGGAGAAAGCTTACGACCAGCTACCTCGGGGAGTCCTGGGGGGTACTGCGGGAATACAGGGTATGGGGGTCACTGATACATGCCATCCAGTCCCTGTATGACCAAAACAATCCTAGAAACAACTGAGAATCCCAGAGACATCTTAAAATCACGGAGATGTCCCAAAAGCTGAAAAGTATGTGGAAAACCTACAAATGCCCTAAAACTTCGGTCCCTGTATTGCTAAAGAAAGAGCTGGTGCAAAGTCAGACATGTTTCAATTAACACCAGTCTCACACTAACTCAATTGGAACTTGTACTACTGCATTTAAATAAAGCAAACCCGAAATTAGCATCATGAGTTTAATTTTATTGTGCTCATGATGCGGGCGAGGCTTCACTTTCTAGCATGCTAGCCTGACAGTTAAGATAACCCTACAGAATGTACATCTTAGCCCATTTCTAACTTTGAAAATACCTTCTCACTCCAAACTCGGCCAATACATCCGCTCTGTCACTGAGCGTGACGCCAAAAGCCACCCTCTGCATCCGACCAGGACACAGCTGGATGGCGTCAGATGAGAATGCGCTTGGGCAGAACTGGTGGCGTTGTTATTATACGCTGGCAGATGGCTGGATGGCACCGGGTGCGTCCACATGCAACACGCCCTGACTACATGACTTGAGAACGTGGCTGGATGGAACCGGTGGCGTGTGAATGTGTAACCCTGGGTTACAAAGCCTCACTAAATAAAAGCCTGTTAATAAAAACAGCCAATAAGAAATACATTACAAATGATAAATAGACAATAAATAGATTAACATGGTTAAAAAATCATAAAGATCGTCAGCAATGCTATATTTCATGATATAATATTTAATTTAGGATTAAAAACATGTAAATTCATGGTACTTTTATTTTTATTTAAACACAGCTTAAAAATGTGTTTAGACTCTTATTTTGAAGTGTCGCGTTGCAGCGTGGCTCATGTGACTTGCCATAGCCAAACGGGTTGTTTTGTCTCTTCCTGCTTCTGAAGGAGGGAGATACGCAGATGGTCTTTGCAGAGCTGCTGCTTAAACAGAAGAAAATAGAAAAAAACGAGTAAAAGAGTCTATTTAATGATATTTTTGTACTCTGAAGGAGTTACTTTTGTTTTCTAACCGGTCTGAGACTTGGTGACGTTGTATACATTGCCGAACGGGACTTGGTGAGTGAAAAATTGTATTTTATTTTGTGCAAGGAATGTTTTGTTATAATGTATTAATCATTTCATTGAAATGGAAAGCTAAGGTAGCAGATTTAGGTTGTTTTATGTTGAAAATGCCGAATATACACCGTAAATCTGATGCTTAAAGGGAGCACAGGCCTGTAGTTTACTTTCCTGTGACGCGGTTTTTTTTTTACCCGCCGAGATGGCGAGTGTGCCAGCTTATAAAGTACCAAGTAAGCTGAAAAACAGACTTTTATTGATTTTTAAAGCTACCAGATGTAGTATTTCAGTTGTTCATGTATATTATTTGGTTGTTATGGTAGGCCATTAAGGTTTGGACCAGAAATTCAGAGCGAATACCGGAGTTGGATTCCACGTGTGAGACAAGATGGCGAGCCGCCCAGGAACCCCTTGAACTGTGCATCACACCCAAGCAAGCGCCTTCTGCTGGACGTTGTGTGGTTTCATCAAGAAACTGGTAGGATTGATCCATATCTCTCTGCCAAACTGCAGTGTATTCTCACAGACATTGGATTAACCATTCGGGACAATCAAAGGATTTACAGTTATTAAGATAAAGACATTTACTTGTGATACACAAGTTATTCAGCCTTTTGCTGGATTATTTTGAGTTGTGCATTTTTTATTGTTTTTGTGGATCAACCATATATGTTAATACTGTAATGGTATTACTGGAAGTATAAATGTTTTTTTTGTTTGGTACAAACAACAAAACAAGAAATGGTTGAAACTTAAAGGGGAGTTTAACCAAACTTCAACGATATCTCTTGAACTAAAGAACTAGACTTTATTCAGAAAACGCTGAGTTAACTCAAAAAGATTAAAGGAGAGAACTTAATACAGAGAGATTAATACAAACAATAACCTAGGTTGAAAAATAATATCCTTTTTAAGCCAAATAATAGGTTTAAATCTAAAAAGGGATTGATAAACTAAATCACTTGAACAAAAAGGGAAGGTATTTCATTTTTTTTGTGAAGTGAAATTGAAATTTATGTCAACTGTCTGTTTCTGTCTGTCACTGAAAATAATAAGCCGGCAATTTAAACTTATTCTCTGGTCTGTGGTTATTAATGCTCCTTACATCTATCACTGCTCTAGTAGTCGAACCTAGCATTGGTCCTAGTATACTGTAACTACTCCAGAAGTGTTACAAATGAAACACTGAGGCCAGAATCAGGAAATGATGCTGCTGATAACATAATATAAGGTGTACAAGTGTGCTTATAGGGCAGGCAGGAAGGACGAAAGGTAGATGGATCCCAAAAACAACTGACTTTCAAGTAGCCGGGGGACTTCCCCTGATACGCTGAGCTCCTTTCCTTCTCTCAATGCCGCCATCAGAAATCATGCATGTCTGTTTACTGCATTGCCATGTGCAAGCTTAGCTTAGCTCTGTGAAGCCATGTGGTACTCTCACTACCTGGGGCTCGCGATTACAGAGCCTGGGTCTGTTGAACTGCACTACGCTAATCCTGTTGCCTCTCTGGAGCGTTCCTGCTCCCTTGTTTCCTAGTTTCCCTGGATCCTGGCCGTAACCTTGACTGTGCTGACCGTGGTGATAGCTGTGCTGATGCTGTGACCCTGCCTTTGGTTGTGCTCGTGCTGTGGCTGTACTGATTCTGTGCCCCCCGCTCGCCCCGATCGTGGTCTGGTCCTGGTTGCGCCGATGCTGTGATCTTGCCTTTGGACAACTCCCTTTCACAAATTTATGAGACTGTTATCATCTCTCTCAACATCATCATAGAGAGCAATTACTAATTTCACACCTACCATTATTGTAATATGACATGCATCTGTTTCTATTATTCTGTGCCCCCCCCCCCCTCTCTCCCCCTCTCCCCCCCCTCTCTTTCTCTTTCCTTTTTTGCCATGATTGTATTTCATTTGTTATTTACGACATCTATTGCTCGTCTGTCCGTCCTGGAAGAGGGATCCCTCACTATCCTCTACCGCTCTTCCTGAGGTTTCTTCCTCTTTTTTTTCCCCGTTACAGGGGTTTCTTTTGGGGAGTTTTTCCTTGGGTGATGTGAGGGTCTAAGGGCAGAGGGATGTCGTACACTGTAAAGCCCTCTGAGGCAAACCATGTTTTGTGATAATGGGCTATATAAATAAAACTGACTTGACTTGACTTACAAATGAAACACTGAGGCCAGAATCAGGAAATGATGCTGCTGATAACATAATATAAGGTGTACAAGTGCGCTTATAGGGCAGGCAGGAAGGACGAAAGGTAGATGGATCCCAAAAACAACTGACTTTCAAGTAGAGTCTGGAGTTTGATTTCTGTGTGGATGCAAGGTTGTTTTATGTTTTTTTGTTTTTACCGACCTTACAATGTGCCTCTTTTGCTTAAACTGTCGGTGACTTTGTTGCCAAATCCTAATCATCATCACAGTCTGTGTTGGTTGCCATGTGCTGTTGTGTAAACATAAGGACCATGCTGCTTCATCCCACCATGTGCATTTGTTGACATCATGGTAACAGCATCCTGGAGTGTAAACAGCAGATACAGAAGGATACCTAAATTGTCATAAGAAGATGCAGAAGGTCACTGACTCAGCGGCACCATCTGACAAGCTGGGAGGAGCACGTGTTGAAAATAGTGAGGAGGGGCAACATAGAGACTGGATGGATGAAGGGAGTGAATAACGTCACAGAGAAGTGATATGCAAACAAGAAGGAAAAAAATGCCGTTTGGCGTACAGCAACATGGAGTATAGAATATGGTGCTGTGTAATAGAGATGCAACATCCTCATCCTGCAATGCAGAATTAAAAATCACAAAAGACAACAGCAAATCAGAAAACACAACAGCAAATCAGAAAACACAACAGCAAATAAAAAACACAACAGCAAATCAGAAAACACAACAGCAAATAAAAACACACAGCAAATAAAAAACACAACAGCAAATCAGAAAACACAACAGCAAATAAAAAACACAACTGCAAATCAGAAAATGCAACTGCAAATAAAAAAACAACAACAGCAAATCAGAAAACACAACAGCAAATAAAAAACACAACAGCAAATAAAAAACACAACAGCAAATCAGAAAACACAACAGCAAATAAAAAACACAACTGCAAATAAAAAACACAACAGCAAATCAGAAAACACAACAGCAAATAAAAAACACAACTGCAAATCAGAAAATGCAACTGCAAAAAAAAAACAACTGCAAATCAGAAAACTCAACCGCAATAAAGAAAACACAACAGCAAATCAGAAAATACATCTGCAACAACTACAAATAAGAAAAAGGCAACATTAACTTCTAATGGAAAGGGACTGACGCAGACACAGTGAGCATTTGATTTTAGTTTAAAAGGAGTGTAACAATGGTTATGTGAAAATATGTTCAAATTATGTTCAAGAGTTTAAGTTTTTCACCTATTATTTGGAGACATTTATTAATCAGTAATATTTAGACCATATTTCACTGCGATACTGGCTTTCAACCAAGTGGAAACCTCCACGGCTAAAAAAATGAAGCCAACACAGATGTTTCAAAAACTGCAGGCTGGCTGGCTCCAGAACGCAGTCAGTTCAATATAGTTTGATTTTATTTATAAAGCCCATTATCACAAATCACAGTTTCCCTCAGAGGGCTTCACAGCATACGGCATCCCTCTGTCCTTAGACCCTCACAGCAAGTAAGATAACCCCCACCCCCCCACCCCCACCCACCTCCCCAAGAACAATGCGGAGGGAGGTGGGACCCCTCTTTCAGGACGGACAGACATGCAATAGATGTCGTAAAGAACAATATCAGTTCCCACAGACCTCTTTGTGGTGTGTCTAACTTTACAGCAGAAATCAACATGTTTACAGCTTGCTACAAAAACTCTGGCTAATTTCCCCCTTCATGACAACTTTACGGGAGTTTACATTTTATTATGGCGAAGATGGCTATGGCTGAAATGCTGAACACAGGTTTTAAACAGTCCAAAAACCGATGGGTGACTTTGTAGTTGGTTTTATGCCCCCTATTTTTACAGTTTATGCTTTCAACTGAGAAATCTGGATGTGATTTTTTAGTTGAGCTAATGATTGTTATTTGCACAGAGGAGACAGTTAAAAAATGTCCCTATTATAAGTTGTGATGAAAATATGGACTGAATGTGGACGTTCAATAAGCATGTTCAGAGTTGGTGAAAAAAATGTTCTCTTTTGAACCCCTTTTGACATTGAACCCAAAATCTTTCCACTAAATCGGCCATGGTTCTTTTTTAATTGTCTATTTAATGTTTAAAAAAAATATTGACAGGCTCATGCTCGATAAAATTCATAAAAACCCCTGCGAATGTCTTCTATCCCTATATAGATGTAAACCATCTGGTTCGATATCATTGGAAAATCTAAAAGAGCCGCAAATTTAAATTTTTTAGACCGCCATTGAAGCTAGCCGAGGCGCTAATCTGGAAGTCGGTCGCTCCACCCAAGGAAGTAAACACTTGTCTGTACTCTGCAGCGTTCTGCCGCCGTAAATCTCTACTATGTGTGCTCTATGGGCCCGTAGATCTGCTTTACACATTTTTAAACCCGAAAAAAGCACTTTCTCTGCTTAATGCGCCACCGAGCAGCTCTTTATAGTGAAATCTGGATACAGCCATGGGGCTGGGAACAAGGCAGATTTCACTATAATACATCCATGGGAGGGAGCCATGTCCCTGACAGGGGGGTCTGTAGCCGACCCTCCAGATGCAGGGAGGACAGCAGACATTCGGTCATGTGGTCATGTTACATGACAGTATGCAACCCTCACAAGTGGCCATAGTAGGCTAATGTATCTGGTCAATTCTTTACCGATTTCCAGATCCTCACGGACAAAAGTACTACTGTTACTCTTGTTACGTGTAACTTTGAGTATTGTTTTACAGTGTATTAGACATTACTATCCTATAAATATATAAATAGTTTCTACTTGCATAAATCAAACAACACATTACCATGTTTTATAATTAGAATACTTTTTGAACCAATTTTAAACAATATAAAGACCTGCAACTGCAGCACTGAGATTCACAGTCAATACTAGACATGTTTTGTCTCTCAAAAGTAATACCTGAGGAGCTTATATAAACATAATCAATGACACTTTCGATATATGTTTCAGTCTTATTTAGTAGATGACTGAAATACACGTGGGTACAACACAGGATATGTAACAAATTTATGGTGGAATAGAATCATAAATACTTCAATGATCAACAGGGGAAAACTGTGACATTTTACTGTTTGTTCTCATACTATACATAAGCAAATAGAATAATAAATCTAAAATAAAAACAATGTATTCAAAAGTATGTGCATTATACTACAATAACTTATATGAAATAGAAAAGTATTTTTTACAAATGTGTGAATCATGCTACAAAGTGTGTTATTTATATATATATAATATGTTCAAATAAGATATCAATTAAGAAATAGTGCTGGAGAATTTGATCCGTGATGCAAAGACCAGTCTTTCTCTCAGTGACGTCGGTCTTGTGGAAAGAGCAAAAACCATTCAGATGTGTGATCTTATAGTTTTTTTTTACCACCAGATGTATTTCATTCAATAGTATCTATACTATCTATCTATCTGCAGGCTTGCAGGCAGCAGTTTCAGGACCGCAGATCTAGGACCCTTGTTTTTTGCAACAGCGCAAAAATACACGATACTTTCAAGGTTTATTCCACCAAAATATTATTTAACAAGCACCACCAAAATAGTACTTTATAAGGACACACTCTGAACTGAACAGAGTGGAAGTACTGAATATGAACTAAGTTTAATTAGTTTAAAATGAGACACAAATACTGGGACATTGAACAGCAAAATGAACAACATCTAGCCACATGGCATTGTGTGACATTAACGTTACCAACCTAACTATGACAGTACCATTTTGCAATGAAAACTTATGTACAGCAGTTTCTATTAGGCAAAACACAAACAAAAAAAAAACAAAACAAAAAAACAAAAAGCGTGTGCTTTTTGCACTAGGTGTTTGATAACAAAAACTGTAGTAAACAGAGAGCTAACTACTCACTAGAGCAGTGATGATGATAACATTATACTGTGAGAACTTACATAAATATCAGTCAAAAACCCAAACTGACAAGACTGTTTGTAACTTCACGAAGATATTTTTAGCCACTCTGAGCATTGATTGACATGGAGTAGAGCCTCCCCTTGGCTCTGATTGGTTTAGCTCTGCCTGGCACAGTGGATTTCTACAAAGCCCAAGAGCAACACCAGGAGGAACCAGAGGGACCTGGTTTTTTCACAGATCATCTGTCACATGTACTCTCAGAATATTATGACAAAAAGTTATTTTGACAAAAGTTACCAACTTCATCTTTAAGGCCCAAAAATGCATTTTTTGAAAGGCCGTGGCTTTCACACAGTAAGTCTGATTGACTTGAACATTGACGCACAAGTGCATCTCAATGTGCTCCACAAGAATATACCACCAGACACCACAGGTAACATTTTCTGCCATTTTGATTTTTATTTTTTTAAAAAGCATTTTGAACATCTGGACAAAGCTTATCAAAAGTTAAGCTTTGTCCAGCAAAGTAAAGTATTCAAAAGTATTAAAAGCTTGTTCATATCTCATTAGGTTTTGAAGACATTGACCAATGAACTTCAGAGGGACATGGCTCACCACATAAAAAGACCTAACTACATAACAATTGGACCAGTCATCACTAAACTTGCAAGACATTTTAAAGAGGTAGACCACCAGCAACATGTTGTTCAAGTGGAACTCTAGGGGGCACCAAAAAAAAAAAAAAAAAAAAATAGAAGTGGCACAACACAAATTAGACTATAAATCAGAAATTTGTTTATCCATTCCTCACAAAACTTGCACTATATGTTTAAAATTACTTTGAAATCGATTGAAAGGGGGTGTCGCAACACCATATTTATTTTTATGAAAAACTTGTTTTTGTGGACTATTATTAGATCAAGCTCATCAACACTTCTTAACGGCTTGCATTTGTTCACATCACCATAACGGCATCCCACAATGTCAAAAGCAGACGCACAAGGTCATAGTCCACTGCAAAGTGGCAACCTGTGACGAGTTGGACTGGAATGTGTTGATATGGCCTATAGGCTGCATAAGGGCCCACTGCCTCCCCCCTCAGTCAGTAACCATCGGCTCCACATTTTGGTCTATCTACCACAACACACACACACACACACACACACACACACACACACACACACAGAGTTGCGGCTCTCACTTCAAATGAATCAGGAGCCACTGATGAGAATTAATGGAGGCTTGCTATTGGCTCAGGGGTAGCCAGGGGTGTCTGCATTCATGTGCTTAGATTTATAGAACAACTCAAGTCTTTGTGTGGGAAGAGAACAGCAAGCATTTAAATATAAAACAGAAATATCAAATTAGTGTGAGCCCAAAGAAATTTGATCGTATCATCTCTTACAGCATGTCTATAAGGGGAAAGCTGCTAATCTTGCTGCTATGGATGTCTTTGATTTAAAGCTCTGAAGCATTAAACTCGTGAGAATTATTTTCATCATTTGAACCTCCATCAATGAGAGTGTGTTTTGGCAAATACCACAGTTTGAGTGGCCAACACAGTAATTTTATCTATTTTAAGACAATTCAAGCAACAGCTTAACACAAGGACGAACAGTGTCAGAGCTTGGCAGAGCTGCAGAGAGGAGATGAACAAGAGACCCTGGCATGCCTTTTAATGAGGGGGATCTGAGGCCAACTACAGAAATGAATGAGGGAATTTCTGGATCCAACATGTGGTTTACATCACAACGCTTTCACTTTACCACAGTACATTTAGACATATACAGTCAACGTTTACCTCCTTTCAGATAATACGAATAATTCAGAAAAGCATTTCCAGCGTTTTCCTACCAGATCTCCCGTTGCCGACTCTGCCTGTTCCTGACCTGCTCTCCTCGCCTGACTCCCCATGAACCTACCTACCTTTTGTCCTCGACCACGTGTTCAGTTTCGGCGTTCCGGAAATCTGACGGCTCTCCTGGTAAAGACTCCATCGCTCGGCTTCGACGCTTCTTCTGCCTGATCCCTGTCGGTGCTGTTACCTCCGCGGACGGACTTCCTGGTTATCGAACTCCTGCCTGTTCCCGACCATTCCTCTGCTCGATTCCTGTCGGCGTTCCAGCACGTGTCGACGGCTCGTGGAGCTACGGGGTTTCCTCCTCGCCAGCCACAGTGGGTACAAGCTTCGTTTCTTCGCTTCGTGGGAGACCCAGAGACATTGCTAGGGCTGCCTGCCCGAAGAACGAACTCTCTGCCTGTAAGCTGAGCTTTATCTGTGTTGGTTTTAATAAAAGTTATTACCAACTGAACGAGCGTTTTGGTGTACTGTATCTGGGTCCTAAAACCACCCGTTACAGTACAATCTGGCCAAACATGGACCCAGCAGACTCCAGCGCTCTCCAGTCCCGCCTAGCCCGTGTTGAGGGAATGCTGCAGCAACATGAGGCTCAACTAACCTCCAACGCGGCGGAGGCTCGCCAGTCCGCCTCGGCGCTAGAACGGGCGCTAACTCTGCTGGCTAATCAGGTTCAACAGATGGCAACTTCGTTGACTCAGCACGCCGCTCCCGCTCCGAGTCCGGTCCAGTCTGCTCCCGTTCCTGCGCCACCCCTAAGCATCGCTCACGAACCCCGGGTAGGGACGCCGGAACGATACGCCGGGGATCCAGAGGGTTGCAATCCATTCCTGACTAACTGTTCAATCCTGTTCGCACTGCAACCGCTCACGTTCGCCACAGAGGCAGCAAAAGTCGCTTTCACCATCAACCATCTCACTGGTCGAGCACGCCTATGGGGAACAGCGGAGTGGGAGAGAGGCACGCCGGCTTGTGTGTTTTTTTCTGCTTTCGCTGAGGAGCTCCGCAAGGTTTTTGGTCCGGTTCCTGTGGGTCCTGACGCCACCGGGGACTCCTGAGTCAGCAGCAGGGCAACCGGACGGTGGCCGATTTTGCCATCGAGTTCAGGACGAAGGCTCGACAGAGTGACTGGAACTCGACGCCTTCCTCAATGGCCTAGCTCCGTATATTAAAGATGAACTGGTCTCATTTGATCTCCCTTCCTCTCTAGACGGTCTAATCGAACTCACCACACGATTAGACCGACGCATCCAGGCGAGGAGAAGAGAGCAGATCCGGGAGGGAGGTGCTCGTCGGGGCCAGAACGTCCTGCATGGTTCTCCTGCACTCGTCAGTCCTCCTTCAGACCCAGTTATGGGAGGAGCGGAACCCATGCAGGTGGGACACACTCGGCTAACCACAGAAGAACGGGAGAGACAACGACGGGGAAACCTGTGTCTCTACTGTGGACAGGCCGGCCACTTCGTTTCCCGATGTCCAGTAAAAGGGCGGGCTCAACAGTAGAGGGGGGCATACTGTTGAGCCGTTTTCAGAACTCTGTCCCCAGCCCTCGCCCTCTATTCCATGTCCAGCTCCAGCTTAAAGAAGGTTCACACACCCTCGCCACGTTCATCGACCCTGGGGCCGACGTCAACCTGATGGACAAGGAGCTTGCTCGTCAGCTGGGAATGAAGCAGGTCCCTCTTCCTCGTCCTCTGCCGGCCAGCGCCTTAGACGGTCATCTCCTGGGAACGGTGACTCACCAGACGGCTCCCGTTCCCATGTTACTGGCTGGGAGTCATCGTGAGACCATCCAGTTCCACATTCTGGACTCAATAAAGCCAGGGCCACCTCTCTGCCTCCGCACCGAGCTTATGACTGCGCCATCGACCTCTTGCCTGGCTCGGTTCCTCCCAAGGGCCATCTCTACTCTCTGTCTGCACCAGAAAGAGAAGCCATGGAAACTTATATTAAAGACTCGTTGGCCGCCGGAATCATCCGGCCCTCCTCGTCGTCTCCTGCAGGGGCCGGATTCTTCTTCGTGGGAAAGAAAGATGGTTCTCTTCTACCCTGCATCGACTACCGGGGCCTGAACGAGATCACCATTAAAAATCGTTATCCTCTTCCTCTCATCGCCTCGGCTTTTGAACTGCTGCAAGATGCCACGATCTTCACCAAGCTGGATCTACGCAACGCCTACCATCTGGTTCGAATCCGAGAGGGAGACGAATGGAAAACGGCCTTCAATACTCCCACGGGTCACTACGAGTATTTGGTGATGCCGTTTGGACTCACTAATGCCCCAGCTGTCTTCCAAGCCCTAATCAACGACGTTCTCAGGGACTTGTTGAATAAATACGTCTTCGTCTACCTCGACGACATCCTGATCTTCTCTCGTTCCAAAGAGGAGCACATCCACCATGTCCAGACGGTCCTGCAGCTCCTCTTAAAGAATTCCCTGTTTGTAAAGGCAGAGAAGTGCGAATTCCACGCCAGTTCTGTTTCCTTCCTTGGCTACATCATCGGACACAACCGCATGGAAATGGATCCTGCCAAGGTCTCCGCTGTTTCCTCCTGGCCCGTTCCCGACTCCCGCAAGCAGCTGCAGCGATTCCTGGGGTTCGCCAATTTCTACCGCAGGTTCATTCGTGGTTACAGCACGGTGGCGGCTCCTCTCTCTGCCCTCACCTCGTCCAAAGTGCCATTCCGATGGTCCCCAGCTGCTAACGAGGCCTTCCAAGACCTAAAGAGACGCTTCAGTTCGGCACCCATTCTCCTCATTCCTGACCCCGAGAGACAGTTTGTGGTGGAGGTCGACGCCTCGGATGTGGGGGTAGGGGCCGTCCTCTCTCAACGCTCGGCGGAGGACGAAAAGCTGCACCCCTGCGCCTTTTTCTCCCGGCGCCTCTCCCCTGCAGAGAGGAACTATGACATTGGCAACCGCGAGTTATTAGCGGTCAAACTGGCATTGGAAGAGTGGCGCCATTGGCTGGAGGGCACCACGGTTCCCTTCTTGGTATGGACGGATCACAAAAACCTGGAGTACATTAGATCTGCCAAAAGACTGAATTCTCGCCAGGCTCGTTGGGCCCTGTTCTTCACTCGTTTCTCGTTTACCCTCTCCTATCGCCCCGGCTCCCGTAACATCAAGCCCGACGCACTGTCCCGACAGTTCCTGGAGGAGGAGGGGGACTCATCTCATCCTGACAACATTCTTCCCTCCTCTCATCTCCTGGCAGCTCTCACCTGGGAGATAGAGGAGCGGATAAAGTCTGCGTTGGAGGACCAGTCGGGCCCCAGTTCATGCCCTCAGGGTCGTCTGTTCGTTCCCAAGACTTCAGGTCCGAGGTCCTGCAGTGGGCCCATGCTTCCCGCCTGACCTGTCATCCAGGAGTTTCCCGCACCAAGGAGGTCCTGCAAAGGCCGTTTTGGTGGGCCACCCTAGACGAAGACACGAGGAACTTTGTCAGCGCCTGCCCAGTTTGTAATCAGAGCAAGACCTCCCGCCGCCCCTGCCGGCTTCCTGCACCCACTCTCTGTACCTCATCGTCCCTGGTCTCACATATCTCTGGACTTTGTTACCGGTCTGCCACTGTCAGAAGGAAACACTGCCATCCTGACAGTGGTAGACCGGTTCAGCAAGATGGCGCGCACTTTGTGCCGTTACCCAAGCTACCCTCTGCCAAGGAAACCGCTGAACTAATGCTCCTGCATGTCTTCCGACTACATGGCTTCCCGACGGATGTGGTTTCCGATCGGGGTCCTCAGTTCACCTCGGCATTCTGGAAAGAATTCTGTCGGCTCCTGGGGGCATCCACCAGTCTATCTTCAGGGTACCATGCACAGTCTAACGGTCAGTCGGAGCGGCTGAATCAAGAGATGGAGACAGCGCTGCGGTGTATGGCCTCCAACCAGCCCGCCTCCTGGTCGTCACAGCTTTTGTGGGTGGAGTACGCACACAACACCTGGTCAGTTCTGCCACCGGGCTCTCACCATTTCAGTGTGCGTACGGCTTCCAGCCTCCCTTGTTTCCTGACCAGGAAAAAGAGACTGCTTACCTGTCAGTAGAGACTTTCATCCGCCGTTGTAAAGCACCTGGTCCCGAGCTCGGTCTGCACTCCTGCGGACCGCCGCTCGCTACGCCTCCACGGCCAACCGTCGCCGCTCCCAGGCTCCTCCGTACCGGGTTGGACAAAGAGTTTGGCTGTCCACCAAGGATCTTCCCCTGAGGGTGGAGTCCCGAAAACTGGCCCCCAAATATGTTGGTCCATTTCCTGTTGAACAGGTCGTCAACCCGGTGGCGATCCGCCTCAAACTGCCCCGCTCCATGCGCATCCATCCCACGTTCCACGTCTCCAAGGTCAAGCCAGCCAGAGAGTCCCCTCTGCAGCCCGCCTCTCGACCGCCGCCGCCTCCCCGTCTCATTGATGGGGCTCCGGCCTTCACGGTGCGGCGACGGGGTAGGGGTCTGCAGTATCTGGTGGACTGGGAAGGTTACAGTCCGGAGGAGCGGTCCTGGGTTCCTGCGCGGCAGAATCTGGATGGCCAGTTGATGAAGGAGTTCCACCGCCTGAATCCCGATCAGCCCTCCCGTGTTGTCCGGAGACGATGTTCCTCCGCCTCTGTTCCTGCTCCCCCTTCTCCTGTTCCTGGGACGTCCGGGCTGGGTTCCTGCTCGGGGGCTTCTGCATCTCAGCTGGTGGATGGTCCTCCCTCCGGTGATGACGACGCGGGTTCCGGCGTGTCGGAGGAATTCTGACCCTCCTCCTGGCCCCCTCCGCCCGCCCGGCTTCTGTGGACCTGTGTTGGGACGTCATGGGCCGTCCCTTGAGGGGGGGGTTCTGTCATGGACCTGCTGTTTCTCCTCCTCACCTGCTGCCAGTAGTTTTCCACTCACTCTCCTCTGCTCTGCTCTACCTGCTACCCACGCCCACTGCTGCAGCCTGCTCTCCCCTCAGCTGCAGCTCATCATCAATCAGTGCAGTATATAAGACACTCCAGCTCACTCACTTGCTGCCAGATTGTTCCTCTGCACTATGCATGTCTTTCCAGCGTTTTCCTACCAGATCTCCCGTTGCCAACTCTGCCTGTTCCTGACCTGCTCTCCTCGCCTGACTCCCTGTGAACCTACCTGCCTTTTGTCCTCGACCACGTGTTCAGTTTCGGCGTTCCGGAAATCTGACGGCTCTCCTGGTAAAGACTCCATCGCTCGGCTTCGACGCTTCTTCTGCCTGATCCCTGTCGGTGCTGTTACCTCCGCGGACGGACTTCCTGGTTATCGAACTCCTGCCTGTTCCCGACCATTCCTCTGCTCGATCCCTGTCGGCGTTCCAGCACGTGTCGACGGCTCGTGGAGCTACGGGGTTTCCTCCTCGCCAGCCACAGTGGGTACAAGCTTCGTTTCTTCGCTTCGTGGGAGACCCAGAGACATTGCTAGGGCTGCCTGCCCGAAGAACGAACTCTCTGCCTGTAAGCTGAGCTTTATCTGTGTTGATTTTAATAAAAGTTATTACCAACTGAACGAGCGTTTTGGTGTACTGTATCTGGGTCCTAAAACCACCCGTTACAGAACTTCTTCTGCAGCTCACCATCATTCCCAGTTGGACAATGAGTGAAATCAAAGCCAGGCAGTAAGGCTGGGGCACCAGGCCCCCAAATGCCCCGAATAAAAATGGAAGCAATGGATAGCAGCTGGATAAGAGATTAGCGATGTGTTTTTGTATTTATAAAGAATTCCATCTAAAGCCTGACTTTGGAACCACTAATCCTATCAACATGCTTTAAAAAGTCTAGTAAAGTGGAGAATCTAGGCTTTCCACTGATATCACATATGCCCTGTTTAGACATCCAGATGCTCCGCATTGAACGTGGTTACATCATCAATTTCTGCGCATTGATTCGCCAGGGAAGCCAAAGTTGTTCAGCCCTCTGAGCCAAGGCTTTGGCCCACCTCTGTGTCCCTGAAAGTCAATGTCCATGTGTGGTTGGTCATTTACTTAAGCAATCAACATTGGTTTCAGATTTCTTTGTTTTTCTCTGAAATTTTAACACACACAGAGGGAAAACGAGACGAAGTACATGTGTTTGTTTACATGGAAACATACCCAAAAATAACAGAGGAGCAAGAAAGAGCCCAGCATAAAGCAAGACCCCTCTCTAAATCCAGAGGTTTCTGGAAGTCTGTGAATGCAGCGCAGGCGAAACTCTCCATGACCTCCTTTTTTCCCCTCCACAGCAGTTTGTCACTTGCGGGGTGGATGACTGAATCGTCCATCTGTTCAGATCAGATCATATCGATGGATGAGAGTAGTCATCTGTTACTTTTTGTGGTCCGACACAAACAAATTAATGTGTGATATGAAACATTCTATTTGGCTTTAAACTATAAGAAAAAAAAAATTGAATGCCACTTTGGGGTGGCTGTGGCTCAGAGATAGAGCGGGTCATCTTCTAATCAGGTCTGCGGCTCAATCCCTCGCTATGCTCGGGCGAGATACTGAACCCTAAATTGCTCCCAATGCCGCGTAGTGTGAGTGTGTGAATGATTACTGAGTAGCAGGTGGCACCTTGTACAGTAGCGTCGGCCACCAGTGTGTGAATGTGTGTGTGAATGGGTGAATGTGACAGTGTAGTACAGTCAATATACCATTCTAGTTATTTGAGAAAATTATTGATTTTCTGACCACTTGAGAGCAGTGGTACTAGATGCTACCACTACACTGATATTATTCTCACAACATTGTGGCAAACATTGTCCGCAAACAGTTGCCTATTTACATATTCAAAACATCCAGCGCAGTAACCATTTGTTAGAATCATGTCTGTGTCTACTTGACGTATACAAGTCCAAAATTCACTTTGTTTTTGTCGCTTTAGCCGCTGTGTTTTATCTCATCTTGTCCGTTGGTTTGTGCTGAACAGGTTTATCGGGCTGGGTGATATTTCTATTTGTTTGGCACCACAAGCAACTCTTTCAGATTACATTAGGTTAATAGTAAAATTGGATTGTTCATTGTTAATTTGGAAAAATGTGTATCAGTGCAGCTTTAATGTTTGTAAAAGCTCTTAAAAAATGACCTAAAGCAGTTCTGTGTTGTATGTCCCAGTGAGTACAATAATCATATATTGTGGTTGATTTTACGCAGAAGTACAGGAATAAAACACTATCAATTCAAACTTGTTGACCTTGTCTTGTTCACTTCTATTCCATTTGTGACCACTCATGTGTAACTTGAAGCAGTCGCTAATACAAGAAGTCCACTGGGATGTTCAGAAATATGATGCACCATAAAATCCCTTCTAACACAACATAAACATTGATGCTGCCAGGATGGCTTTCTGGGATGAGCAGCTCTAAAACAATAGCCTCATAAGAAAGTTGATGTTCTGTATATCTGCCGTGTGTGTTTGTGTACGGGTGTTGAAGGGTGCTCTAGGTGTCACATCCTCTGAGGCATCACAAGTGTGGTGGAGGAGTGTGCAGACGTCGGGATAGAGACAAAGATACAGAGGGGGAAAATATGTTATGTGTTTTAGGAGGGATTGCATTTGCTGTGTTTCAAGAAACTGTTGAGTCCTTCATGTCTTTTTATATTTAGACTCTTATTATTTTAACCCTTATTTAAATAATATTGCATGAGAAGGTGTGCTTGAAGGTTGTGAATGCCACAAATGCTGTTAAAGCACACCTTCAAATGTAATATTGTGATTAAACAGCCTGTTTTCATTTTTAACTTGTAAAACTGTGCCGCTTTGTAAGTGCTTTGATGCCAAAAGGCACTTTCATTTGTGCATGAAATGCAACTGGACTACATCAGGTGAGAATGCACCTGCTGCGTCTGACTGAAGCATGCACAGGTGGCATTACTTGAGACCTTGGACAGAGGGAACATGTTGCGTATGCATAAAATGCAGCAGGACAGCCTTAGGTTGAAAAACTGCCAGTAACATCACAATTTGAGGGGTGCTAGGGTGCCCACACAGCAGGCAGGTGTTTGCTTCCTGTTTGAATTTTTATATTGTATGGCATTTTTTTCTACTCTTACCCATGTGCCTTCTTCCCCTAATGCTTATCATCCGTGCCAGCCTGTGTTTTTGTTGTCTATACATCACATTAGTGGCAACCCAGAACATAAAGAGCAGATGCAGATATATATGTGTATATATAAACACAATACTGAGACAGGAAAGTCCATTGCAAAGCAGCAACATGTGATGACTTGGCATGAGAATGTGTTAGATTATATGTCCAAAAAAAAGGATATAATCAATACATGTTGTGGGGCAAGCTCTCAAAATTGCAACTGTTAGCTCTGTTTCCATGGAAATATATAGTCTGACTAATAACTGGAAAAGAATCACTCATGTCAGTGATGTCAGTGCTTTACCTCTCCAGCAGGTAGGTTGAAGGTAGGTTGGTTAATGACTTCCGAACACGTTTTCTAGTCCCTGTTGAGTCCACCGGCCAACTTGAATTTAGCTATTACATCTGCAAACTGTACCTGCATTTTTAAGCTAGTAGCTCCATGTCACGGCACAGCTGATGGAGGATGCCAGGGTATGACAAACATTTACAATAACTCAAAAGCAAGGTAAAGTCCAAAAGCCAAAATTAATGAAAAAAAAGAAGAAAAGCATACATGTAATCACTCCCAAACCACATGTTGACTTCTTCACATGTTGATATTAAAGAAATATTATGCTTCAGTCTATATTTGATGGCATTTAAAAGCAACTTTTTCACTGTGGTCATTATCACTTATGACCACAGTATTATAGCAATACCCGTATTTCCCAGCATGCCTAGATTTGGACAGAAGTTTGCTGTTTTATATTCCAAAACACAAATGTCACTGTTGTCAGTGTTTATAATGTGTCTGTTCAGAACATGGTGGTTATTATGCTGCTTATTGTTATCTTTTTCAAAGATATTATTTTGGGCTTTTGCCTTCATTAGATAAGACAGTTAAAAAGAGAGGGGGAGAGAGAGGGGATGACATGCAGCAAAGAAATGCAGGTTAATGTGGAACCCATAGCCAGTGTGGCAAGGAAACAGCCTTTGTACATGGGGCACCTGCTCTACCAGGTGAACAACTGGGCGCCCAGGTTATTGTCATCTTTGTATCAGTACATACTGTACACCATTAGTGAGTTGGCTGTTGTACTTTATAATGTCAGATGTTTTTTCATTAATGCCATTATTGAGCTTGTGACGATGTGTAATTAATAACTACTAATGCTGCTCTGAAACACTCCTTGCCCCCCGCCTGATGAACGTTACTATGAGCGTAGAGTTTCTGCTTAAGAGCAAGCAGAGAAACACTTTAAGTGATGAGGAAGGTGTGCTGTCATGCTGATATGAGCACATTCTAAATGTCTTGTTGACCAATCAGATTGGTTGGTCAGAACTACTTGTTGTATAATTCCTCCTCATATGCGCTCCTCTCTCTCTCTGACCTCCTATCCTCACAGTAATGTGACTGAACAAGTAGAGACAAATATCACAATTTTTTGTCATAAACAATTTTCAGCCCCAATGACAGGCCTGCCAATATGTCAGCTGGAATGGCCCTCCTGATGAGTACATATTATTGATATGGACATTGTCTTTCTGGTGTGCCACCCAAAATGTCCCCACTACGTTGTGTGCAATTGTGAGTGAGTGTGAGTGTGAGTGTGAGTGCATGTGTGTGTGTGTGTGTGTGTGTGTGTGTGTGTGTGTGTGTGTGTGTTCTGTCCATTTGCCACTGAAGGGGGCTCCTAAGGGTGTCCCTCTCCAAGAAAGAAATGACAGAGATGACAGCTGAATCTCTGCTTGTCCCTCCTCCCTCTCTCCATCCCTTACTTCCTCCCCCGTCCGTCTATTGACAGTTATGCGGCTAGCACCACACACACAATGAATCCCAATGATCCAGCATGCATCAGAAACCATTATCTGCATGGCACAAATGTACACAGTGAATATGAATCACTCGCCATGGGTGTCACTGACCATTTGAAACACACACACGTGCAAAACTTTGAATGCTAAATATCTGGTGGGTGCACCCGGGTACTCCGGTCCTCTGTCAGTCTCAGGGAGAATAGGGAAATCCATGCACAATGAAGCTCATGAATTATCAGCTGTGCATGAATGTCAACTATGGGGCCCACATGTGTATCCATCATTCTCAAAGGCTGATGTGTCAAAAGATCAGGCCTCGCTCAGCGGACCATGTGCCTGTGAGTGATATGTGTGCAAAGCTCTTGTCATTTACACATGCAATCAATTATCCAAATAACATAAAAACGTGGAATACATGTACACACAGCACTGACTGGCATATCTCTGTGGACTGGATGCACTATATATCTATCTGTCATGCTAATAGTAAACCTATCATTTCATCACCTTTTTCATACCGTTACATTTAATTGGAGACTTTCAGGCATATAAATTTTGTTTAAATGTCAGGTTGCTTTGAAAAACAAACACAGCTCACATCATTCATAATTCTGTGAATATACCCTCACAAGTGGATGTTCCAACGTTTCACTGTGCCTGTGTTTTAGATACTGCGATATTTCTTTACTACCTCCCACTGTGCACATCACTGTAATGCTCATAGACAGGGGAGCAATATCCCATAATACATGTCTAGAGACTGTGACAGAGCTAACTTAACCAAGAAGCTTATATGATGTTTATACCACTGGTTTAAACATTTTGCATACATGCTCAATATAGTTAAATCAGTACAGTAATGAATGAATGAATGAATATAATTACCAAGGACAGTACCAGCTGGACACATGTGACCTTGGATTCAATAACCAAATACAGAGCACCGCATGTCTGTTCAGAAGTTCAGGAGGCTGTAAAACAGTTTTTCTTTTATTCAGTATTTATTTTTTCTTCTAAGAGCCATCGGTGCATAATTCTCTAGGAGGTGAAGAAAAAAAAATCACAAAATACCTGAATAGGCTTTTCAGCAGAGGCAAGTACAAAAATACATTCCCAAATAGATTCTCACATGTAGATGTGCTGTTGACCCGTAACAGATTTATAAGTTTATGTATGCATAGCATGGTGCATGGAGTGGAAAGTGTGTGTGTGTGTGTGTGTGTGGAGGGGGGAATTGGGATTGCAGAGTTTAGAATTACATTGAGCAGATATGGATCAGGGTTTTTGAAATGATACATATTCATACGGGGGATGGGATTGGGGTCGGTCTGTTCTTTGGATTGTTTTGGGTGCCCGCATTGACACTTATGTGCACACTTCTACATGCACACACATAGGACACAAAAGGGGCAGTACACACACACACACACACACACACACACACACACACACACTAACTGTGTGGAATGGGAGTGAGAGGACTCCAAGTTACATAATTGCCTATTTAGACTTCCATTTAATCTAAATGCAACATGTGTTTGTACTTTCATCATCCTAATCTGTAATGGCATCACTCTGCTAATCACAGTGATGTTACAAAGTCTACAGTGTCTGGTTGTTGCTAATTATACATCAAGTAGTTCTGACCAAGCAATCCGATTGGTCAGCCAGACATACAGAATGAGTCACTAATCAGCATGACAGCACACCTTCCTCCTCACTGAAAATAGTAATCTGCCACTTCTTAATCACTACCACAATGCTCATCAGGCAGAGAACAAAGAAGGTTTCAGAGAAGTATCAGAGGACGTGAGTCAAGAAATGTTTCATAAACATCAACAAAAACCAGGGAAATACAGCTGATATGATGAAGTGAAACAGCCAACTCACTAACTTTGTGTAAACTAACAGACGTGATGTGACAGAAAGTCACATTTGTGTTTTGGAGCATAAAACAGTAAATTGAACTGCAAACTAAAAACTACTTAGTCCAGCACAAGGCATGATGGGAAATATAGGAGACTGGCAAGTGATTATGACCACAGTGAAAATATTGGTTTTGGAAGGCTAAACACCAATATGAATTCCAACAGAATATCTCTTTAGATAACAGGATGTTGTGAATTTTGTGAATTATTTCATCTATTTTCTTTTCATTAATTTTGACTTTTGGGCTTCATTCTGGAAATGTTTAATTATTGGAAATGTTTTGCATCCGCCATCACCTGTGCTGTTGACACAGCACTACAAGATTAAAATACAGGTAAAGTCTAGGGATGTAGGAGCTTAATCTGTTTATGTTAATATAATTTTTTGTCAGCAGAAAGCCTATCTAAGGCAGCGCCGCAACTTTTTTCAATTGTTTCTTATAAGGAGCGGGTGTCTGCGGCTGCATGTGGGCGCCTCGAGAAAAAAAGCTTTTTATCACTTTACCATAATAAGCTTGTTAACTGTGTAGGAAGCCCTCTGTAAGAGTAGTGTCTCATTAGCTTACTAGCTAATATTAATGTTGAGATATCATCATAGAAACAAAACACATGCATTGCCCATCTCTTTTATAAAGCACTGGGATGAACAGCTCCCCAGCACCCTGCCAACGCTTTTCTGCAGAAGAAAAATGCTAGGTGAACACAGGGCCTTAGTCATACCAAAACTAAGCAAGCTAAACTTTTTTGTGTTTATCTGAGGTATTTATTTAATTTGGGAAACCCCACGATTTCTAGAAAGCATAAGCACCAGTTTGCCAGTGTACTCAACAAGGACGAGAACACATGTTTGCAGGTCATTACTAAGGTTCAGCCTACGTGCTGGAGAACTGGGTTTCATTAAATAGCCTACAGGATTCTACTGACATGACTGATTGTTATTAGTCAGACTATGTTATTGATTGATTGTTGTTGTTGAATGGATATGTGATAGTACTGTTGTTGTATGCATGTGCTGGGTACACATGAATCACCTGCTGTTTCCAATGTCTAGATTCACTCCAGACGAGAGGATCAATCCATCCGGATTCCTTTTATGCACTGTATCTGCAATACAGCATCTTGTCCTTTTGTGATTCATGATACATTCACACAGCCAACATGTGTTGAATTTTTCACTTTGCACATAGAGAAGGCACTCTGCACCATGCACTTTATGCTACACAGTTAATGTTGCTACTGTTATGCACTTTTGTGCTCTTTATGAATTGTTATATTGTTTTTTTCCCTCTCTTTCTTTTTTCCCTTTTTTCTTTTTGTTTAATTGTATTTTACCTGCCAAATGACTATGAAGCAGTCCTGATAATTCTAGCATATTTCAATTTTACACTGATGTTCATTAATATGCTGTGTCCCTTTTACATAAACATGAAGTCAATAAACAAATAATCCATGTATTTTCATGAAAACAGAGATAGCAATTGCAAAAAAGCTTTTTTTTTTTTTTTTTTAACATGGATACATTTTGGTCATATATATTTATGCACTGACCACATCACTGTCATGTCACAGATGACCTTAAAGCACACCCACAGGTGTAATGAAGCTTAACTTTTTTTTCATGTGAAAACTCACTTTTTCACTTTCCTTCTTCTTTCACACACATTTTCCACCAATAGCCCTCCTCCAACCTCCAAGAGCCCATCAGCTCCTGTTACGAGCCAGTGTAAATTGAATGCTGTGAATCAGGGCCGGCAGTTACTGCATGTGACTGGAGGGAGTGGGGAGGAGAAAGGAGAGAAGGGGACTGCATGTCCCTGCAGCTTTATGGGCTGGCTTCTCACCAAGATATATCACCGCCTGGCCAGATAATACCATCATGTACATAACTACCTTGTGTATGTGTGTGTGTGTGTGTGTGTGTGTGTGTGTGTGTGTGTGTGTGCACGCGTCGGTGTGTGTATTATCTACTTAACTACAGGGTGACCTGCCGCTCAGCTCCTAATAAGGGGCATCTGGTGCTGTTTTACAGGATGGAAGAGCGGAGGAGGGATGGCATGTGGAAAAAAAATGGCTTTTGTGGAGTGGGGGAAAAAATGTAACATTGGGGATGTATCCAAGGGAGGGGGGGGGGGCAAAAATGTAAAGCGGGAGAGTTTGAGAGAGAGTGTGTGTGACAGAAAATGAAAGCTTGGAGGGTGAATTAGGAGAGAAAATGAGATATATAGAGAGATGTCGAGAGATGAGCACACACACTACCACACATGCACAGAGATGGAGAGCCAGAGAGCCCAGATGAGGGAGTTGAAATGATGGGCTGGCAGTTTCCAAGCACCAGGCTGTTTTTCAGGGCTGTCAAGCACATTGTGAGGCATTGTTTGAAATGCCCAGGCTGATGGCTGACATATTTCCCATGAATCTAGCATGCCAGGCCACTGTCCACTACACTACACTCAGACACACATGAGCTGATGGGCCACGCACTTTTGTGAGTGTATGTGTGTGCTGGTCAGTGAAGGGTAATTGGCTGACCTTGGTCCATCAGGGTGGCTGGAATGGGAAAGAGGAAGGGAAAAGGGAGGGGGTGGGAGAGGGAGAGGGCAGTTGTAAATTTTGTCCCACATCAATGTATTTCTGTCAGTGACACTCCACTTGGCAGTTAACTATTAGCCCAGAATATGTGGGAATATACACACATACTGTAAGCTACTGGCCTACAAACACATGCTGCACTGATGCATTTTACATTATTTTGTAAAACACTTTGTTATTCATTGATATGTTGAACTTAAAAGAGAAATAGTAAAAAATGGGGAACAGAGAAAAATCAGTTGTACTAACATTTCAATGTGATATGCTGATACTGCCCCAAAGTGACTTAAACTGGGAGAAAATAAAGAAAGACATTGTTCGATCGATTATAATGTGTTGATACATTTTACATTACTCTGAAAAATGCTGAGTAATTTTGAAATTATGTGTTTTTGTGATGTGATGTTTTATTTGAATTCTCATGCAATACTGCCAGAATTGTATGATTTCTTAAAAGTACAAGAGTTAAATGTTGAAAGTCAATTCAAGTGTAAAAACACATGTCATTGCTACATTATGTTTAGGAAGTTTTGGTTAATAAATGTGCTAATGCATGCTTTTTGACTGTTTTTCATGTAGAGTACAAATTTGCCATCATAAGATACAAAGTGCTCATCACTGGGGCAGTAACCTCCAAAGGCCACCTTTGTACCATTTTTAAGGGTGCATTTAAGTCCCAGCAATTTGGTCATTTTTGCTCTCCAGAGGAACATATTTTCCCCCACAGCTTACAAACTGCCAGGTCATAAATATATCAGCCCGTTCTCATCCTCAACTCGTAAAACAGCACCTCTTTGTTAGTGCTTTTGGCGTAAGTGAGCAACAGCAAATGGTGCCCTTTGTGTGCCCATGACATGCCGCTGGACAGAGTCAGTTGAGAATATGGCCGGAGAGATGGTCAAATGGCACCTGTCGCATCCACCTGATTCATGCAAGGACAGTGTAACTTAAGAACAAATCTGGTGTTCGCTGTATGTGATGTTTTTCTTCTGCATCTTACTATGTGCCTCTTTTCCCTAATCATATCATCCATGCCAACATGTGTTTGTTGACACCCTGGATTTTGCTACCATGTGTTTTTGTTGCCTCAACATAACCACATGCATCGTGGTCCCACCATGTGCATTTGCTGACGTTACAGTATCTGCATTTTAGAATGTAAAGAGTAGAAGCATGCCTAAAACTTCATATTGAGACGTGGAAGTCCACTGCAAAGCAGCAACATGTAATGATTTGGGATGAGAACGTGTTGAATAAGTAGTAGCATGGGCCTCTAAAGGTACAAATTCAGCAATTTTTTTCTGAGAGTGTATGGCACACAAAAGAAGTGTATTCACACACACACACACGGTGGAAGCACAAACACACATCCATTACTCACTCCGGTGCAATCAGTGGTCACACGCACACAGCGGATGAGTTAGTGTTTAATCTCCTCAGCAGCGCTGATCAGAAGCATCTCATATGAAGTCACATCCAATCCATAGATGTAGACGTGTGCTGCAGGAAAAACCCTTTGGTGGTTTCTTCCCTCTCCTGTTTTTTTCCCTTTACTGTCCCCCACAATCTCGCCCTTTCTCTTGCATCTCTGTTTCACTTCTTTGTTGGCTCATGTTCTTTAATCTGCCCCTTACTCTCCTCTCCTCCAACTCAGGGATTCCTCATTCCTGCTCCTCCATGTCTCCTCTCCATGCCTTTCTTTACTGTACCTTGATCTATCCCTCCTGCTTATGTCCTTGAACATATTCCTTCCCTCTCAGACTTTCATCTCATTCCTTCCCCGTGCTTCCATCTGTATGTTTGTAACCCCACAATCCCTTTCACTCCAGTTTCCCATCCATTCTCCTGGAATGTCCCTCTGCTGTTGTTCTTTTTTTTTTTTTTTAATGCCTCCTTTCTGCCTTCTGCCCAGCCCCACCCCCCTTCCTCATTTCCCCTGCAGCCATAGGGGGACAGCTGTTGGAGACAGACCTGCAGAAATAACTGTGTTACTCTTCGAATCAATACAACCAGGCACCAGTGGCTACAGCCTAGTCCTGTCCAGTGTGTGTGTGTGTGTGTGTGTGTGTCTGTGTGTCATTGTGAATGTGTGCACTTCAGTTCTATGCCAGAGGCAGAAATGGCAGATAACCAAAGATATATCTGCCTCCGCCATCAGCAGAGCTGTCCATCCTGCCTTCTCTCCTCCTCTCCCTCTCTGTTTGTCATCCCCAGCTTCTCCCTGTAATCTCAGTAAAAGGGGGGAGAGGATGAGAGTGAGACAGGAGCAGCAGAGTTCATAAAGTGTGATTTTAGCTTGCTTAGAAATGAGCAGGCTGAGAAGAGACATTTGATAATGAAATTGTCCCCTCTCTGTTTATCTTGGACTCTGGCCCTCTTATAGCTCCAGAAAAGAAGCACACATGCAGGCACATGAGCCAACACACCCATGAATGCCAACACACATGCGTGTATGGACCGCTGATGACAACATGTCACTGATGACACCAGCAGCACTGTCAGTATGAGTGTAATGAACTGAGAACAGCAGAAATCCATGTTTTCTGTCTCTGACTCTTTAACTGTGTTTTTCTCTGAATGATTAACACTCACTCATGTTTCCATGGTACTCACACAAAGCTGTTTCAGTTACATTTGGTGAAAATGTGTGTACAGTCTATGACCAATCTGAAAGTGCTTGCAGACAGCACGTTGAACATATAGCCTTCTGATGCACTTGTAGTTATCCAAGAGGCTTCAAGTGACAAATACTCATTTTCTCTACTTTCCACGACCAATGGCAAAGAGTTGGTCCATCTGTCTACAACTCCTCTGAAGATCTTTGTTCCTTTTCCCTCCTCAGCTCCCTCCCTCCGTCCCTTTTTCTTCTCTGGCTAATAAGGATGTTGTCTACCGGGAGCCATGTTTCTCTTCTTAGTTTCTTCCAACGGTGATGGCTGAAATTTACTGTTTTCCAAAGTGCTGCTTAATGGTGGATGGTAGTTTATAAGAAGAAGGGGGGAAAGGGATTGGCTCACAAAGTTGATTGGTTGAGATTACACTTGTTGAGCTGGCTCTTACTTAAGAAAACAAAAACAGGAGATGTTTAATTGAAAAACTGTAAACCTTTGACCAGTGGGAAAAAAAAAGAGATGAGAATCATAATGGAGACTAACACATTCTCATCCCAACTTATCACATGGGACCTTCTACTCCTTATGATGTTTTAGGTGTCCTGCTGTTTATGCTCTGGGATGCCATTATGTCAACAAACAGACATGGTGGGATGATGGTGCGTCCTTACATTTACATGACAGCAGTCATGGATGGTTAGGTTTGGGCAAAAGACGTACATGGTAAAGTGTGGGAAAAACACATCAACATGGGAAGCGAGCTCTGGACACACACATGAAAAGTCAATTGTTTGTGGGACCCGTCTACGTCCCCACCTGCCAGTCCTATAGGCGCACTCACAGTCCATACTCACTCATTACTGACAGCATTAGCATTACCTGGTGCTGTCCTTCAGTGTTTCATGTGGACACAACCCATTCCCTCCAGTCATGTTCTCAAATTACGCTGCCTGTGGGCGTTGCATGTGGACACGCCCGGTGCTGTCTGGCCATCCGCTGGTGTATAATAACAATGCCAATATTCTCTCTGAGTGTTCCCATGTGATGCTGTCCAGCCGTGTTCCATTTGGAAGCAGAAGGTGGCTTTTGGCATCATGCTTGTACACTGAAAGCGCTTACAGAGAAGACCTATTTGACGAACAGGAGGGAGAACGGGTTGTGGCAAAAGTAATAACTAGATTGTGATGTAAATGTGAGTTATAGAGAATCACAGGAATGTGTCCTGGAAATCAGTTAGCATTTCAGCACCTCCACTTTCCTCGTCTCAAAGTCAATGTTTTGTTTTTTAGATTTTTTTGGGGGGGGGCTTTTGGCCTTTAATTGATAGGACAAATTAAGCGTGAAGGGGGGGACAGAGGGGATGACATGCAGCAATGGGCCGAGGCTGGAGCTGAACCCACGCCCGCTGTGGCGAGGACACTGCCTCTGTACATGGGCCACCAGCTCTATCAACTGAGCTACTGGGTACACCAATGTTTTTTTTTTTTTTATGTGTTTTTGGTTGGATTTCTGGAACAAGATCTGTGGATAACACAAGCTGAAGAGAATTTCACTTTTTGTTCTACAACACAAAATACATCAGTAAATACCCCACTATGAGCTTTGAAGCTTTTATGTGTCTAAATATAGGTGGTTGCTAACAAGTGGCTTAATGAGAGTACAGAACGTCATCACATCAAGCTGAAAAGAACCCAGCTTTACAGCCTCACTGTGGTGGCAATGCGACCATAGTGTTGTTTGTTTATAGCTGAATGTTAGCTTTTTACTTCAGGTGATTACATATGGGATGCATTTGTAAATCTAATCAGACACTCTACACTAAAATAGTTCAAAGAAACAGAGTTTTCTATTTCTCCATGAATTAATGAACAGTGTTGTTAATCACACGTTCGCTCTGCTGCTCCTTATCCTCAGACAGAGTGCCCAGAGTACACTGTGCAGCGCTCTGGATAACTGACTGAAGCATTCCAGCAGTGCTCCGAATTTACAAACAATCCAGTTGGTGAGAGTGAGTGTGCTCCAGCACTCAGAGTGAGTACTTGTCAGTGCTTATTTTCTGCAATGATGCAAAATCCGATGGAAAAATCCCATAGGCTTTCTGACGAGGGAACCAGAGCGACATCAGCTTCCTACAGAAAAACCTTATCCCTTGGGCACTCTATGTACATTCAGTAATAAGTAACAAACATAAAAGAGGCAGAGAGACAAAGAGCAAGAGTGGATTAAAGGGAGAAGAATTATGGAAACAAGTCGAGACTAAGAGGGCACTTTGGGCTAATGGCCTGGTGCCTTGACTGGCAAAGAATATTCAGTAATCTGTTGGTTTTATGGGATTAACTGTTCAATAGCACTTCTTTGGCTTCTAATGCCGCACACAGGTTCTATTTATAAATCAGTTTTAGAGGAGAGGGTTATGTGATCATGACTCACATCACCATTTCTAATCATTTTAAAAGACAGGAAAGAGGGAAAGTGACAAGGATTCTGGTTCTCAGAGGTCACACACACCAAAAATCTGAAAAAAAGCAAAAACAAAAATGAATGTTGTACTTTTGACAAAATTCATACAATTATGTTTAAAGCAAGGCTTAAATGAGGTTAAAGATCTGACCTATTTTTATTTTTCATTTATTTTTCCCTAACACAGTGGGCTGTGACCTGCACATAAAAATAACAGCATGCAATACAAATTAACAAACATTGAGTTTTGAGTAACATTTGATGATGTCGCATGAAATCATCCAAAAGCACTAAGCGTTGTGTTTTAAAGTGAGTTCAACCCCCTTCACCTCCAGCCATGAGTTCATAAACAGCTCTGCTGCTGTTTAACACAGAGGCTGGAACACAGACTGCATCTGTCACAGCAGCCACGGTTAGCGTGTTAGTGCTAATGAATCACAAGCACAAACACACCCCAGCAACTAACACATTTTATGAACATACAAGGCTTCATGTACACATGCACAGCTATTTGGACTCTTCCATAAGCACAATACTGAGCACACATCAAAATAAACTTTCAATGAAATCAAATAAACCAGCGTGTTGTGGTTCCCTACCAGCTGTAAGACTACATCCAAAATATATATGTGTGTTCGTGGGAGTGAGTGTGTGTGTATGTGTGTGTGTGCGCGTGAGAGAGTGGGAGTGTTTTTAGTGCATTTGATTGCTCTTCCCTACTGTGAGCTGTTGCTATGGTGACAGTATTAAACACGTGTTGTTTGTCTACCTCCAGAATTACATTTTGCACGACCCTGTCTTTTTTTCTTTTTGTGAAAGAGAGAGAGAGAGAAGAAGAGAGGTGATATATGGATGCTCCCACAAGTTGTTTTCTTTTTTTTTTTTTCAGTGGTCTATGACAATTATTGTTGTCCCCTCATCACACAGAAGCACCTTACTGTATATGTCATCAGTGTCATCAGTGTCATCAGTAATAATTAGTATGAGTTTCATCCGATGACAAACATCAGCAGGGAAAACCCTGCTTTTATTCACACTGGAGACATGAAAGGAGAGAGGAAAAAAAAAGATGGTCAAAAAGATATCATTTTCGGAACACACCTGTTCAGTGACTATGCTATAAACGAGGTCTCTATTTTGATGCCACAGTCGTGTGTGAAAGAGGAGCTCCACAGCCAGCTCTGTGACGAAAGGCTTTACTGCCATCTTCTGGTGGCTCAAGTAACCACCTATTAAGAATGCAACACATTGCTCTCAGATAATCAAATACAAATGGGATATGTATTGACCTATTGGAAGGCATGGACACATGCGTGCTGTCACTGAGAGGCTGACAGAGCTGCATACACACATGAGGACACACTGCTCACTCTGTGGACAGATGAGGCAGGAATGAAAATTTGGTTTTGGCTGTGTTCCTATTTTAGTTTGATTTGGATGGTATTATGTGAATAATTGTTAATGAAGAGCAAATTCTTCCACATGCTTAAATGGCTATCCATCTTCTGGAAACTATACATCTCACACACATACACACACACACACACACTATTATTGCATGCTTTCAACATGCAAAAATCAATTTTTAATTTTGTTTGGGAAAAAATGACGCACAGTGAGCTATTTAGCATCATTGGAGGCTGTCTGCTACAATGTGCATCTATACAGATGAACACATACACCTACACACACACACACACACACACATACACACACACACACACACACACACACAAAAGCACACAAAAGCACACTGTGTCCCCTTGTAACAAATGCCCAGCTGTTTATTGATCCTGTCCTATTTGGTATTCATTATTGGCACCCTTTACTGAACTGACCACCTCACTACCACTCCATTGCTTATTTCTAACCTGTTGGAGGCTATTATTTCCTCCCTGCTCCCCAGATGACCAGAAACACTGTTCATTACAGCCAGGCAGTTATTAGACTTGCAAATGTCTGCCTCATCTTACCATCTCTGTCTCTTCTCTCAAAGTGCAGTCTAATAGAGCCCGACTTAAACGTGCAATTTTCCTTCCTTTCCAACAGCACCAAAGGGTGGATATGATCTGTCCTGGAACAGCCCAGGATATTTTTGGCATGTTGTGGTTAACACATCCCTTTAGTATCACCCTTTAGGTTTCGGGAACAGGCTATATTGTTCGGGAACAGGCTATATGGTGTTCCAGCTAATAAGAGTTAAAGCCGCTTCACAGGCTGATGCTAACTGCACCTGGCGGTCAGACTGCACAATTTCTAAAATGTTTTTATAGACACACAGAGCACTGGATGGGTTCAAAATATTGTGTTGGACATAAAAAAAAATCATGCATTTTTTTCTATGTGTGTGTGAAAAACAACTTGCCCAACAGAGTTTGCAATAAGGTACCTCTCAAATCATCAGCACAAAAATGTGAAGTCCTCAATTCTTCTTTGCTTTGTGGCACTCAAAATCTGAATTCACACTGTGTGCTGGATATGACAGCTCTACAGCAGATGTCTATCAAACTGTTACAGCGAATACTTCTAATTAAATCTGTTAAAACGTGTCTAAACAATGAGAACTTTTCTCAGACTGTTTTCACATGTAACTGTTTTGCAAGAGGTCTGGAAATAATATGAAAGGGTTATTATCCACATAAACTAATGTAATAATATAAGCCTGCACATTATACACTTACCTTACTGAATGACATTATTATAATGTGGATTCAAGAATAAAATCATGCATTATTTACACCCAAAGCCTCCTTTCCCTCTTCAAAGAACCAACAGGAAAGATGATGAAGCTACAGGCCTCACTCACTATGTTTACATGGTGTTAGAAAAAGTTGAATTATGGTGTTAGTCTGACTAAAACTGGACTTTAAAATACATGTAAACACGTTAATCCGACTGAAATTATGCAAAATCGGATTTCTCGAAGTCAGACTAACACCTACCTACCTAGCAATTTTTGGTTCTAGAAATGTTCTGAGAATGATAAAATGTAACCAATGCAATGGTTTAGTAATGCTTTCAGTGGCAAGTTTTCTTTTACGTCCCTGAAAGTTGTTCTTTAAGTTAGAGGGTAACATTCTCAATAAACTCTATAAAACCTTTTGTAATGTGAATTCTCAAATGAATCAATTGTAAGTAAGTAAGTAAAACTTTATTTATATAGCACCTAGGTCAAAACCTAGGGTACAAAGTGCTGTACAAACAGAAACAATAATATAACAAAGCATCACAAAAAAACCAACAATATAACAAAGCATCAGCGATGGAGAGGCAGTAAGCAGCAACAAACTCAAAACAGAATACATGAGTCACCCATAAAAAGATGGGTCTTAATTTGTGACTTAAAGGCCTCAATAGTGTTTCCCACATATTTATTAGGGTGCCTGCAATGCAAAGCTTTTGCTATTACTATTTGTCACGTCACACATTAGTACACACTTGACATGTATACTAGTATACACTGGTGGCCCCGCAGGGGCATCCACAATAGTGTGGATGCTTTGAAGCATCCACACTATTCCACCCATATACAGTATATGAAATATTCATAAACATCTTTATCTCTCTGTACCTGCTGTCAGTTTCATTTTTAGATTTCTCTTGACACTGTTCAGCATTGTACAACTTAGTAGTAAACGTGTGCACATGTACTTACTGCTGTCAATACATGGTTAGCAACTGGCTTAGAAGCAGGCACCCACCAAAATTTCTGCTGAAATTTTCTAGTTTAATCTTATGTCATTTGCTCGGCTCCCTGTTGCCCTACACTTACTCTCTCTCTGTCACTGTCAGACAGACCACAAATGAGAAAAGAATTAACTGCTCATCACCTCACTGTCCCTCACCTCACTCCAGTTGCTTTGCTGGGAGGAGAGCAGGCAGCAGCTCTGGAGACATATCATTGATCGGCGGCTGTCGTGGATCAAAGCTGACTAGTGCAAACCCCCCACAGTGGTCTGGTGGCCAGCGGCAGCGCCAGGTCCAACCTATATAACAATATAACAGCAACAACAGAAAGTTTGTTGTTCTGGCGGGGAGTTAGGGCTGTCCGGTCACCTGGAGCTTGAATTTGCCATGCCTGGATCTGGGTTGTTCTCTATAGAGCTGCTGCTCAGTCTCCACCTAGCCAGGTGGTCTGTAGGGGGGAGGAGTGAGCAGGGGACATTCTCTGAAGTGAAGCTCTAGCTAATGTTTGCTACCTGTAGCCACAGCCGTGAGCCCTTAGTTCCGGTTCGGAGAGATTATTAGCAACATTTTCTGTCCATTTGTGAAAGACTAAGCTGATACTGTAACAAGTTTTATTTTGTTTATAGTCACTCTCTCTCTGATGGCGCTTTTCCACTACATAGTACCGTTTCTACTCTACTCCACTCTACTCGCCTTTGGTATCGGGTACTTTTCTGAGGTCGTTTTCCATTAGAAGATAGTACCTCCTCAGTGTAGCTGGTCATCATAGTGACACTGTGGGACACTGCTGTGATGTCAGTTTCAACAGGACACACATTAGCACAGGGTTCGAATTACACAGTTACTTTCAGGGGAGCCCTCTTTTCTGGTGCTAAGACCACTACTAAGACATGTGACAAGCATAAAGTATGCGGAGGTGCACAGTAAATAACAGGGTTACTAAGAAAAAGATTTTACTTATACCCACCGGTAACATTTCCTCTCTCTCTTTGTCCCTTCTGTTGGATCATGAGGAGTTCAGGTGACTACGTAAATTAAGAAGGTTGAGCGCAGCACCGCTTCACGCACAGATGGCCACAGCAGGGAGAGACACGGAAGTTATAAATATATTATATATATGTATATTAATCTGGGAATTGCATATAAAAAGTTTAACCTAACCTAACTTTTGAGACCTTAAGCATGACTATTGGTTGCACATAATGTCATTCTTATGACCACTTCTTTTCTTTTATTTGTTGACTACTGTCAGCAGGATCCACGCCCACACAGCAGCATAATTTCTCACATAGAAAACAGTGTCCTGGATGGACACCATACAGTCAGAGAAAGCAGTTTCCTGTCCATTCAGGTGGGGAAGAACAGTTTATTCATGAGTGTGACACGCGTGTAAAAGAGATCATAAGATCGACTGCTGGGAAGATGCAAAGTCTGCAGTAATGCCAGTCCTGTATCAGCCCATGCAGGTAAAAAAAGAGCTGATCCACAGAGCGCTCAATATATATCCTCTGTGTTAGGTCTCCCTGTCAGACCTCACTTATGGCTACCAGTGACTGAAAGAATAAGAACATAGATTCAAGCTGTCAGAGTGATGCTTTTCTGCAGGCTGCTGGAACAATCCACGCTCAGAAATCCAAAAGGACCTGCAAGTTGAGCTGCTCTTCAACACTGTAGAGCAAGTTGAATCTGGCAAGGATGCAGCTCAGGCTTCTCCCTTTGGACAGAAAACAGGTCATACTGACTGGAAGGAGGGCCAGAAGAAAACACAGAGAACACTGAAAGGATTACATATCTCAGGTGGCCTTCAAGTGAAGTGTGACCCCCCCAGGAGAAGCTGGATAAAGTTACACACACAAAAAAAGATATTTGGCTTGTTTTGCTTGCCCTTCTTTCCAGTAAACTCTTACATGAATGAGTGACAAACAAATCATGAGATGAAAGTCAAAGACTCTCGCCAATATGTTGGTTAACAGACCGAACATGTGTCCATGTCTAGTTGTCCACAAGAAGTTACCCCTGCTGGAGCATCCTTGAGAATGTCAGAGAGTGGAAAGAGAATTTCTCTGTGCCTTTTTTTCTGTTACTGGCAACAGCAAAAGCCCATGGTGACAAATTTACTGGAGTCAGCCTCTTTAAATCACCATAATTACAAACAAACTGCTGTTCGAAAACAGAAAACCTCACTCTGAGCAGATAAAGAAGAGAGATTATGTGATTAATCTAAAATTTTCAGTGTCTTGCGCCGACATGGTCTGGAGAAAGGTTGCATATTTAAAACTGTATCTGGTGAACAGCACTGTTTTATCCCATCAGACCTCATATGGTTCTCAGTCCTGTTTGGCCCAAGTGAGAAAACAACTGGTTCTGATCCCAACTTGACACATATTGCTGCTTTGCAATGGACTTCTGTGTCTACATATTACACTTTGTCTGCTGTTGACATTCCAGGATGCTGCATCCAACGGCGGGACGTCAGCAAAAGCATATGGTTGGGTTTAGGCCACATAAAACTGGTGGTTAAGTTTAGAAATAAACATTTGGCTATACATTCATATTGGGAAGCAAACACTGGGCTCCCAGGTGAAAGTCCAGATTTCTTGGATCCATCCACCTCCCCTCCCTCCTGCCCACCCTAAGAGGAGCTTCACGTTTCTCATATTACGTCATGACCAGCAGCGTTTCAACCTGATGGCATAGAACTGTTTATCATTAGGTTGCGACAGGTTCCATCCATCTGCGTTTTCAACTGGCGCGGCCCATCTCTTTATCACACGGACACACCGTAACACCGCAAAAGATTCTGTTTGGCCACATTACAAACTGATGCCATCGTACCACCACAAAAAGGCGGCTTTTGGCGACAGTATCTTATGCCAAAATCACTGACAAAGCTGCAGTATTTGACAACTTGAGAATGAGAACTGGCTGGAGCAAACACAGCCCCATTTGATTGATCTGTGGACTTTGGTGGACAGGATCAGCTGTAACATAGATCATTTTTACTGGCCCAACTGCCAAGAAAAATGAAAAAAACCTATTTTTTCCCTGTAATTATGGTAA
The DNA here is from genome assembly GCF_008729295.1 of Plectropomus leopardus. Classification (NCBI taxonomy): domain Eukaryota; kingdom Metazoa; phylum Chordata; class Actinopteri; order Perciformes; family Serranidae; genus Plectropomus; species Plectropomus leopardus. The sequence continues at coordinate 36,574,916 of NC_056466.1, forward strand.
TTTATGGACAATATGTACAACAGTAAAGTTCCCTTTAGATGTGGTTGATTTTCTTTTGTCGTTGATATACAGTTTCATGTCATTATAAATTTCATTTATATTTATTTTAGACAAAGAAAGATTAAGAAGTGTGTGTTCAATTGTAAATAAAACACAACAATGAATGAAGGGATTCTGTCCACACATGAGACAGCTTTTAATTTGAAACAGAAAAAGGAAGTGTTGAGTTAAAATTATATTTTGTTCATGTCTTTGACATATTCTCCAGATATAGACATTAAAACAGTAGTGGAAGGTGTAATGTTGCTATGAAGACAGTACAGTGGGAGTGCTGCAGGGCCTTTGTGGTGATCACATACAGGTGCTTTTGGGATTCTTTTTGCATCTTACCAAGGGCTCATTATGGTCTCAGTAAAAATATAAAGAGCAAATCTTCAAAAATGATCCAAGGGACACCGTAGGGTGTAGTGCACTCTGTAAAATGCATCTAAAAGGTAAATTAAAATGCCTTTAATGGCACTAAAATGTAATTTAATTTTGCACAAACCCTACAGTGTGCCTAAGATATTTTTGAAGGAGATCCATTGAGCTCTTAACAAGGTGAAATAAAAAAAGTGTCATGTTTCTGGTATGATGACATTTTGTCTATCAACATCAAATCTCAGAGGAGTTTTTGTGAATCTGGGGTTACAATTTAAATATGAGTGGGCTAAGAGTGCATCCCATAATGCATTTGCCACCCCCACGTGTATTTTGGTGAATCATGGTGCGTTTTATTGGTCGTTTGCCTGGTATAAACTGTCCCTGGCCCAGGGACATCAAGTCATCAGTGATGTGGAACCTGATGGATGAGGCGTAAGACAAACTCCTTACTATAGCTTAAGTGTCTCGAGAAGGCATCCCCTTTGTTTCCAGTTTTGGAAGCAAGTTGAACACATGTTCATCCCAAATTGTCACATGTTGCCACTTTGTAGAGGACTTCCACATCTACATATTATTTATCTTTCATTTATTTATTTATCTATCCTTCTGCATCTGCTATTATTGTTCTGGGATGCTGCTACCATGTGTTAGAGTGCGATGTTTACCACAGTGTTATTTTGGTTGGCACTATTTTATTATGCGCAAGGATACGCGCTGTGTAATTAATAAAGGCGGAGCCTACCTGCGCTCTTGTTCCTGTCAGAGAGAGAGAGCGGTGCGTATGGCTACCAGTTAGAAGTGAATCATGTCTCCTGTCGTCTATGTGCTTGGTGACTAAGATAGGACTTCTGCAAAGATGTCTACTGAAACTACGGACTTGGGAGGAGGGTCTGTTGTCTCCCGTGCTCCTAATCGGACACCTACTGCAGATGACCCAACACCATGATGTCAACACAAGCACATGGTGGGATCACACTACACATGGTTATGTTTAGGCAACAGAAGCACATGGAATCAATGCAGGGAGGTCAACAAGCATGTGCTGGCGGTGATGGTTAGGGATAGCAGAGGGAGGCACAAGGTAAGATGTAGAAAACAAACACCACATTCAGACAGGAAGTCAACACCATACTCTGGCATGAAAGGCATCTGTTGCATATCATGTGGACACAATAGGTTCCGTCTAGCCACATTCTCAAGTGACTTAGCCTCTCAGCTAATGCCTTCTAACGGTGCGTACCCACCAAACGCGATTAAAAATGATCGCGCCTCAAGATTACATACAAAGTCAATGCAAAGACGCAATTTGACGCCTCATTTTGCCGGGCGACGCGATGGACGCGATTGCGTGGCGCGTTGGACGCGAATTTCGCGCAGAATGTGGTAGACGGAACCTATTGTGTCCACATGATATGCAACAGAATGCCTCGCATCCAACGCCTCGCGTCCAACGCTCGAGTTGAAATAATTGAACTTTTGCGGCGTCGTCGTGTTAAGACGCGCCGCGACAGCCTATCAGCGCTGAGATCGTCATCGACGTGCTGACGTATGGACGTCCTGGTGTTCCCTCGCAAAATCTAATCAAACTGCCAGAAACAATGGAGGAGCAGCTTATCGTCGCCGTCACCGCTCACCCAGAGCTGTACGACAGTTCCTGTCCCTTGTTGCAGGAGACGGTGGAACTCGCCGAGCTCACGCCGCCTCCGTAGGGTAGCATGCACCCAGAACCGACGTCGGCGCCTAGCCCGCAGACGACGCTGGGAACTTCTCCAGAGCAGGTGCAGTGCAGCGATCGTCAACGAGAGAATGAAATGGCGGAAGAAATGTTGTTGTTTGGGCGGGCTCGACGTGCGGCGCGATTTCATCGCGCGTCGAGTCCCATTTTGGGGTTTTTGTACGAGCGTCAAAAACTGGAGCATCCGGCGCGACGCGATTTCATTTGAGGCGCGATGAAATAATTTTTATCGCGTTTGGTGGGTACGCCCCGTAAGGGCGTTCATGTGGATGTGAAAGGTGGTTTTTGGCGTTGGTATCTTACACAGAGAGCATCAAAACAGAAGTATCTGATTCCCTGGTGGATAAGCTTCTTTCAGCTGGTAATATTGGTTTTCAGGCCTCAAACTTTGCTCTCATCATCTCTAATATTAGCAGCTGAAGCCCTGATAAGCGCACTGTGCACTATATGTCCAACAACAAAAAAAAACAACATGTAAAAGGCATCTTCAGCACGCTTAATGTTATTATATATATGCATGACTACAATAGATGCATTATTAATGAAGCAGTCTTTTAATGTTGTAGCTGGTGGTACAGTTAATCATACTTCATCTAAAACTGATTATTTTTATCTATAGTGAAGGATCCTATTTTCTAAGCTCACTATAGGTTTGCATTAGGGATCGACCAATTATCGGCTTGGCCGATAATATCGTCCGATATTCGGCATTTTTGCGATCATCGGCATCTGCCGTTTTTTTCACCGATAACCGATAAAATTAATTAATGTATTTTAAAATGCGCTCCTTCATACGACTTTGCAAGATAGGACTAGCATCATTCACGACAAAAAAAAAAAAAAAAAAAAGATGTGAGTGAAGATGACCTGAAGTCCCTGCTTAATTAAATAAAAATATGACATAGGTAGGCTGTAGCAAGTATAAGGGAGGAAAACCTGCAGTTTGGCTGTTGAGATTAAACTTTTCACAACTTCAACATGGGGTAGGCTATTTAATTATGGCTCACCGCTACATGATAATTGACACGACCAGCCGCTTTAGAGCTGAGGCCAGACGCACAATAATAATAGGAGACACTTACGGTTATCATTACTTTGTGGGAATAATTAATCTCCTAACGTGTCTCAGCCCGTGGGGCGGCTCCTGGTTTGTCAATAAACAACACCCGAGGCGATTATAGCCTATAAGTTTAACACCACACGCTAACATGTCCTTGTTTGTTTATAGTCGCCTCTCCCTCAGCGCTCATGCTGTCACTACACAATGATCACACAGAATAGATGTTAAATATTCGTCTTTTTGCCGGTCACTCATAAAGTCCAGGGAAATGATGGGCCTTTTCAATGAGTCAAGCAGAGAGCACACGTCGAGTTTTTTCAATCAATAAATTTACCGTCGCGTCTAGAACCCACATGTGTAAAGTAGCCTTTATTGTTTGCATTTACAATTGCCAAGTGCCTTATTCTTATGTAATATGACATACACTTCTAAGCACAATAGTGTACATTTAATGTTCTGAGATTCTGAATATGAATTCATTTCTCTAAATAAATAAATATAATAATAAATAAGGAACTATAAGTGTGAAAAACTCTGGTGAGCACTGAAAGTTGTGTCTTTATTTACTCATGCTGTTTTATGTAAAATTTTAATCTGAAAAGTAACTATTATATCTATAAAATGAATGTAGTGATCCAAGGTTCTGGCCACCCTCTTTATTGTTTGGTCTTAATCAGGCTGGATCAGATGTATCCTACCTGAGAGGGACAGCACATAAGACATCATTAATTAAATGTTATTAATGTAGGCTATCATTAAGAATATTATGTAGTGTAGTGGAAGTTTAACAGACAGTTTTGCTCTAATAAATGAATATATATTTTCTCTTTTTTAATTCTCACTCTTTTTTTTGTCTCTCTTTCTCTAAATCCTCATTACAGATGGATGGATCAAAGAAGCGGGTGAAAAGTACAGTATGGCAGTATTTCACACAGCCAACCCCAGGAAAGGCAGTCTGCAATACCTGCAAAGACAATGTCAGCATGGGAGGAACAAGTGCAAAAACATTTAACACTTCAAACCTGTGGTCCCATCTTAGGATCCATCACAGTGAGTTGTATGCAACTGCACAATCACAGCTGGGGACGACAGCAGCTCCATCTCAAGCAGGGACAGCAACTTTATCTCAGCCTACTATACAAGACCTGTTTCAGAAACAAAAACAGTGGCCAAATTCAGATCAACGATCTAAAATGTTGGACAAACTGATTACAGATATGATCATCACAGACAACCAGCCGTTCACAATGGTGTCTGATGTTGGCTTTAAACGCCTCATGGGTGCAGCAGCACCGCAATACTCTCTAAAATCTGAGAAATATAACCGCACCGAAATGCTCCCAGAGGTTTACAACAAGGTTGTTGAAAAGGTAAAAGCCCTGATCCAACCAGAGAATGCTGGCCATGTGCTTTCTTTCACTACAGACTGCTGGTCTGGATCCACAGAATCATTGATGAGTTTAACATGCCACTTCATCGACAAGGAATGGAACAGAAAGCAGGTTGTCTTAAACACAAAAGCAATGCATGGATCCCACACTGGAGAGTATATAAGAGAGACATTCCTGGGCATGCTTGATGACTGGAAAATCAGCAAAGACCGTGTAGCACTTGTGCTTCGAGACAGTGGAGCAAAATGGTCAAAGGCATGAGGCTCGCTGAAATTCCAGACCTAAGTTGCACAGCGCATTCTTTGCAGCTCGTAGTAAATGATGGGCTGTCCAGTCAAAGAGCAGTTACAAACATCATAGCAATACTGAAAAAGTGTGCCACCCATTTCCACCACTCCATTCTTGCCAAGCAGCGTTTGAAGGACATTCAGAAAGAGCTTGGCCTGCCACAACACATACTAATCCAGGCTGTTCCAACGAGGTGGAATTCAACACTACACATGCTGCAAAGAGCACTGGAGCAAAAGCGTGCTCTTAACGTCTATGCAGGTGAACATGGAGGATTTGCATGTCTCATTGCCATCCAGTGGGACATTGTGTCCAACTTGGTTGATACTCTACTCCCAATTGTGCAAGTGACACTGGAGATTAGCCACAACGATGCATCAGCGTCCTGCATCATTCCCTGTATTGCTGTGCTGAAGATGTTTCTCCAAGACAATCAAGGACCCTCAACACATGGCATTGGAACACTCAGACAGGCCATGATGGAGAGCTTGATGAACACTTTTCCAAGCTCGAAGATATGAAAACTGTGCTGCTGGCATGTCTCCTGGATCCTCGCTACAAGAACCATGCATTCTCCTCTCACACAGTACTGACAAAGGCCAAAGAATGGGTGAAGGAGGATGCTGAGGAGACACAAGAACAGCATGCTGCTAGCGAGGAAGAACAGGGTGCTGTAGACATGGATGAGCCCGAGGATGAGAGAAACCCCAAAAGGCAACGGACGGAGAAGACATCCTCTCGTATTGAAGACATGTTCAGCTCTCTTCTGGGACCCCACACCGAAGAGCCATTGGCCAAGGCCTCCATTGAAGATGAGCTGAATCTGTACCTCAAGGAGCCAGTCATAGACAGGCGTGGAGATCCTCTCCAGTGGTGGAAACACAACCAAAGGTGTTTTCAGCTTCTTGCCTTACAAGCAAGAAAATTTCTCTGTGCACCACTTCTTCTGTGCCAAGTGAACGAGTGTTCAGTGAAGTCTCTGAACTTTATGAGAAGAAGAGAAGCCGCGTAACAGGAGAGCATGCTGAGCAGCTCTGCTTTCTGCACCACAATCTGGTGCTACTGGATTGGAAGTACTAAGTCAATCCCAAATTTGAGAACAGTTCAGTTCAGTTTATTTTGTTGATTTTTTCAAGAATTCAGGGAGCTATTTTATTTATTTATTTATTTATTCATTTGAGTGAGTTTTAAGAAATGCTGCCAGAAGGCCCCTGCACTTTTTGTTTTAATAGGCATTTCAATTAAGATTATGTGTTCATGTTATTATGTTAATTAAAAAGTTAAGGCCATTTTTTTCAGTGTAAACAAACAGTATACTATATTCATTCTAATCCCAGGTGTGTTTCTGTAAATTTTGACACCAAAATTTTAATTTTTACTGCAAATAAATATCGGTTATACATATCGGCTATCGGTTTCGCTTGGTTATTAATAATCGGTATCGGTATCGGCCCTGAAAAATCCATATCGGTCGATCCCTAGTTTGCATAATCTCTTTCTGTATGGTAACCAGTGACCACAGCTCTGAGAAAATCCACACAATCTTGTACACACAGAACGCAAACAAATGCACTGAAACAGGCATGATACAGAGCAGAGGCAAGGATGTGAACATGCAGAGGATGCTAAGACATGAGGTTAAAGCTACATACACAAAATGCTGTGCCACTTTTAGAATATTCAAACGCCATTTACATTGACGTGACAACCCCGTGCACAACACACAGCTATAGGTACACACCAAAGTCATTAAGATCTCTGTAGCTCGAGGACACAATTAAGACTATTGTGGCTCTTGTAATCATTCTCAAATAAGCTAGCATGTGATTGGAGCAGACATATCCAATCCTGCGGCCAGATTCTTTTCATAAAGAGGGCCAAGACCTCTGCTCAGTTATTATCGCTGAAAGCACCTAGTGTGTGTGTGTGTACTGGATACAAGAGAGGGACTCTGGGAATCGTGGTGTGTCTCATAATAACCTGAGGATGTGCATCCTTCCAGAACAAATTATTTCTGAACTAACAAGTTTCCATCAAAACAAAGGACATTTAACTATGTGAAGAAGTACAGTAACGTTGTAGCCCAATGTGTGTGTTTGTGTGTGCGTGTGTGTGTGTCCTTTTTGGGTTCTGTTGGTGGTGGAGCAACAGAAACAGCCAGTGGTGGAGTGTAACTGAGTACATTTATTCAAATATTGTTCTTTAATACAAATTTGAGGTACTTGTACCTTACTTAAATATTTTGGGGTGTGTTTTTTGTATTTCATTATCAATTTTCAGTTGCTTTTAGGTGTTTTTTCTATGTTTTAAAATAATTTTAGTGTTTTGGCATGTTTTGTTTGTTTTATTTGAAAAATAATTATTTGTTGTTACATGTACTTTGTACAGCAAAATTCTTGCAGGATGGAGCAGTGAGCAACCAGATGCTGCATTTGGAGACCAACTTTAGATCTTCTGCCAGTGCTTCAGTCAGGAATATTAACCTAACATACATATTTTTGATGGTTGGGGAAATCTGAGCACTCGAAGAAAATCCACACTAACATGGTGTGAACATGCAAACTCTACACATAAAGGACTTGAAACTGTCGGGACTTGATCCCTGGACCTTCTTCCTGTGAGCCACCAGTGCTAACCACTGAGCTAATGTTTACTCTTACTACTTGAAATATATTTTCCTAATTATACTTGCATACTTGTACCCAAGTGACATTTTCAATGCAGGACTTCAACTTGTAGCAAGAGTATTTTCACAGTGTGGAATAAGTACTTTTACTTAAGTAATGAAACTGCATACTTCTTCCACCAAATAACTGGTCGACATGCTGATGCAAAAATGCACACACACGCACGCACGCACGCACGCACACACACACACACACACACACAGATTCTAAATCAAACCTATTGATTTTTTTACAAAAGCTTCCATCCCCTGCAGTCCACAACCACAGCAAAGCAGCAGTGTAATTTCCTAATAAGCACATGCTATTAGATGAAATTACAGATATTTTCAAAGATCCCCCCTCCACCACTACCACCACTGTGCCCACTTCCCCAATTAAAATGCTGCCTGGTCATTTTGGCTGCATTACCTGTCCGCTCTCGTATAATAATGTAATTATCCGGTGACCAGCATAATAATCTTGCTGAATTACACAGTGACCTCTGTCTGTGTGGCTTGCTTTCACAGCTCGTCACTCTGTGGGGTAATGGGAAAAGACTGAACCCCAATGATCTTTGTCTGATGAACCAATGAGTGCAAGCATGCACAAAATGGACACAAACATGCTCAAGGGCAACAAGGACACAGTGTAAAAACACACAAATATGCACTTATGCAAACAGAGGTGGGGAGTTGCGTAGTAATTTGTCAGTGATTAGATTTTTGAGTCCTAGCATGAAGTTTTGTGGCTGCATTCCTCTCCTCTGCTCTGATTCAGGTTTGAATTTTTGCCTTTCAGCTGCAGCACAGTCATCTAAAACCTGCCACTGATCCTCGGAGAGAGACTTACATGTTATTTAAGAAAATCTGACAAAGAGAAAGTGATTTGTCATGAGAAGGATCATAAAACAAAATAGAAAAACTGGTGTGTATAGAAAATTTGCACAAGACCACAATTTATTAAATCTTGTCTGTAATTCTAAAAGACGTAAACATGAAGTTTGGTCAGCAGGTTTGTTTGGCTTGAAGACCTTGTGCAGTAGTTATAATGTATTATGAAGGAAGAATCAGATAAATGCCAAACATCTTCTGTGTCTGTGAAGTAAATGATTGTCTGTTATTATGTAGGGCACATTTAATTATTGACATGTTCAGTGGATCGTGTTTAGAAAAGGTCATTTATACAGCATGACATTTTAAGTATTGGATATCAGAAGGAAATAACAAAAACTAAGTATAGAGAGAGAGAGATGCTCAGATACTTGAAAAATTCAGTACTTTTTTTTTGTCAGTCAGTACATGTGCATGATGTTATAAAAAGTTGTTAATCTGACTGAAATTGTACTGAAGTCAAATTTCTTGACGTCGGACTAACACACCTAAATAATGAGAATGGGGGTCAATTTACTCTTTCAGGTGAAACTCAACCTGACCTGAACTGGCCTAAATTTTCTGTGCATGCTCCATAGTCCCCACACCAGGCTTTGACCCGAAAGTTGAACAGAATAAATTCAAAGAGGAAAGCCGGGAAAACCAAAAACAGAAGGAGAGAAAACAAAACAAGACCAAGGTAAAAATTAAAAGGTAGAACACAAAATGTACAACGCTGAAAAGTTATCCATGTTATCACCGTTTGACATGCAATCCGTTATAATTATTACTTATTATATTCCATTTCAGTTGTTAATTTAATTTACTTTCTTTATTGTAATTGTGCTTTGGCAACACGCGAAATGTCATGCCAATAAAGCTTGCTGAATTATATTGAACTGAACTGAGAAAGAGTGTGAGAGAGAGAGAGAACAAAAGCAATATGACATATGCAACACCTGTGTATTCAACATGTATATGTAATAAATGAATGTATGTGATAGGTGTAAAATATGATTTTTTTTGTGGACTGTTTTGGCAATAACATATTTCTGTACATGCCAATAAAGCTATTTTGAATTTGAATGAGACAGATGGAGAGAAAGACGGAGAGATAGAGAGACACACAGAGAGAAGGAGGGATGACAAGACAACCAGACAGCAACATCAAAGCAGGTCAGAGGAAACCAGGCTTGGAAACAATATCAAAGCTCTCAACAAGGGGCACCAGAGGAGAAGACAAGAGCTGGAGTGGCAACAAAGACGCAGACACGCGTGCGTGTGTGTGTGTGTGTGTGTGTACACACTTTTAGCAAGTATGTATATACAAGTCTGTGCATATCTAATAAGTGTGTCTCTGAGTGTTCACGCACTTGTGTGTGTATGTCGTGTTTGCATATGTTCCTGTGCATGTGTAAAATCCTGGAGTGCTGACAGAGCAAACATCACTCTTCTCCTCTCTCTTCAATGTGCAGACAAGCCCTTGGCAGCCCAACTTGTCCGAGCATCAGAGAGTGAAGCTACCAACACAGATGGTCAAAAGCAGAGATGCTGGAAAACAAAACGGTTTGCGGCGCACAAAGTGGCTATCCGCCAACATGCCAACAAAATTGAGTCTAAGAGGTCCCAGCAACAATATGTTTAGTTAGATATGAGGATGTTAAATGGTTTGGCAACATGATTTCCTCACAACTAACTTCATTTTTGCTCGACTGCATAGTATTGATTTAGACTTGTTGTAGGTTGTGAGCCGGATCTGAACCCATAAAGTGATGAGTGGTGTGCACTGAAAAAAAAAGATTTTAGAAAGCCTTAGAGTTACAACAACAGGAGTCCTTTTTGGATAGAAACCTAAGCTTTTGAATTGCAAGGCCATAGAATTTGCATCTGTTTAACTGCACTGCCACTATCTTACCTGGGAGGTCATAATTAATAATATGAGGGATTTTGTTATACAAGAATTGGGAAATCTCCTCTTGGTTATTTTGCAGGTTTAAAAAAAAAAAAAAAAAAGGTTACCTGAAATCCATTGCACGGAGTAGTTACATTTTCCCATTGCAGAAAGGTAATATCAGGCAATATCCCATACATAACTGTTTTTGTTGTTTTAAAAAGAAATGTATAACCTGTTGTTTGTGCACACCAAAGGGTAAGAAAGGCTAAGGTGTAGAGTGCAAAATGACTTAACCAAATTTAACTGACATCACTATTATTACCACAACAAAAAACAAAGAACTGGTCTGACTCTTCCACACTTGCCAACAATGGCTGTGGAAAAAGGGAGATTTTCTGGGGTATTGGCCTGCCCTCAACACCTCTGCCTCCCATTGGGGTACCTTGCACACTAATCTAAAAGGTGGAGCTAGAAACGCTGCAGTCTGTTCACTGATCATTGAAGAGCAGTCACTCTTGGTCAGGGCTGAACTGTGGCTGCTTTTGAAGCTTATGTGTCCACTGCTCATACATTTGTAAACTATAACTATAAAATGGAAGGCATCAGGTGATGTTATTATGTGCTGCCAAACAGCACCAAGCGCATCCTCGTGCAATGCGCACGGGCGTGTGCGCATGAAATGTTGAAGGACAGCATCAGGTAATAACACTGCCAGTAACAAAGTAATATAAGCAGCAAAAGTGCGCTTATAGAGCTGGTGGATGGGAGGTAGATGGGTCCCTCAAACAACTGACTGTCGTGCGGGAGTCCAGAGTTCACTTACTGTGTGGATGAGTGTTTTTTTCCTACACCTTGCCTAATCCCAACCATCATGATAGTCCGTGTTGGTTTCTATGTGCTGTTGTGTGAACATAAGGACCGTGCAGCGTAAAACCATCATGTGCATTTGTTGACATCACAGAGGCATCCCTGCACATAAAGAGCAGACACACACCTACAGCATAATTTGTAGATGCAGAAGTCCAGTGTAAGACAGCAATATTTGATGAGCTGAGTTGGGAACATGTTGTCTCATCCCAAGGTTTCACTTGTTGCCGGGATGTCACTACCATGGTGTCAAACGGATGCATATGATGGGGTGTCGCTGCACGCGGTTATGTTTATGCAACAACAACATGTGGCAAAAACGCTGGCACATCAACAAATGCATATGCTGCCATGGATGGATAAGAAATGGGGGAGGAGGTACATGGTAATGTGTAGAAGAAAAAAAATGCATTCAGATGGGAGACAAACACTGGACATGAAAGTCCAGGGTTTGTTGGACCCATCAGCCGCCCCTTCCACCCACCCTGTAGGCGCCCTCACACTCCGTATATAACGTCAACGGGATGCCATCCTGCTGCGTTTCATGTGGACATTCTCAGTTGACACCGCCCGTGACGGTATGTAATAACAATATCAGCCTGTTCTCTTTCAACTTGTAAAATACTGTCATTCTATCAGTGCCTTTGGCACCCGCATGAAACCCCACTGGACAGCATCAGGTGAGAATGCGATTGGAACCAGCAGACATGGTATTCTACAAGTTAGGAATGAGAATGGAATGGCTGATACAGGGTCGAGGTAGATGTCCATAGGACTTACTTTTGGTTCTTAAGGTACTATACTGAAAGTTGTTGGTGGAACTGCAGCTATTGTGGTTCCAACAGTATTCTACTGTTCTAAATGAGTTAAGATTCATTTCCTCATTTCCCCAATTCGTAGGGTGGCATAGCTGGATATATGTGTATGTAGTGCATAGTGTGTGTGAGTGTGTGTGTGTGTGTGTGTGTGTGTGTGTGGTTTGGAGGTGAGGTTGGAAGCTGTGAAGAACAATGCAAAGGTGGCATATGTGTACTGGAGATGACAAAAGAGCAACAGAGAAACAGAGGAGAGATATGAAAGTGAGGAGCGGCAGGTTGGGGTGGGGAGTTTGGAGGAGTTGGAGAAAGCGGAGTGGGTAAGTGAGGGAGAGAGAACAAATTGAGTGGGAGGAAGAAAAAGGGGAAGAGATAGTGGAAGAGACAGATAGGATAGTGGTAAAGACGGAGGCACTTAAGGATAAGGGTGGAGGAGAGGGAGACAGACAGTAAGGAGGGAGTGTAAATTGACTGCCGCGTGTCACATGGAAACAGTCCCTAATTGGCCAATCAGCTGACCCCAGATTGAGCCTGCTGTTTTCTCTGACTGCAAGAGCATCTGTACCACACTGACAGGCACACACACACACACGCTGGTCCACACACACATCTTCAGATATAACACCTGCTACCATTACCACCTCTTCATCTTCTCCCGCCATTTCTGACATGTCCTTTTAAGAAAGATCTCTGACAGCAGGAAACTGACAACAAAGGAGCAGGAGAGAGGGATGGAGAGACAGCCAAGACAGAGGAAGAGAGAACACTTTTTTTTCCAAGATTAGGTGGGAGTAAGTCATCAGCTTCACAATTCAGCTGATCCCATCAGTGATTTACTTTTGCATGTAATATTAAGAATGAATATAGAACATGCACCCCATTATCAGAAGAAATGTCATGTCATCCCTTTAGTGCAATAAGGAATGATGATAGATGTGACAGAAAATTCAAACTAATCCATTTCAAAATAAATGTAATATTTTAATCACTCTGTGAAATAAAGATTGTGAAACTCTTTTTTTTTTTTTTTTACATTGGTGACCAGTTGGAGGCAGCAGTGCAGACTATAAAACTGATATATTATCACCTCATGTTGCTGTTAGTGAATATATCATTTCATTATTCTATATTTGAAGAGTCATCTGTTTATGAATCCATGCTGCAACATTTGCACTTATTTGTTGTGGTAAATCTGGCCATCTGGTGAATGTAAGTCCAATATTTACTCTCCTGTTGGCTCTGATTGAGTCTTCAGCATCTCCCGAGAAACATATTTGTCTCTTTTTTTCAATGTTCAGCGATAGGGATGGGTATCCTTAAGATTAATGGTACTACTACTCTTACTGATACTGCTTATCGATCCGGTACTTTAGTGGTATTCTTATCGGTTCTTTTGGATTGCCCCCTACACCTAATAACTGGTTGAACCACCCTTAGCAGCAACAACTGCAGTCAAGCGTTTGCGATAACTGGCAATGAGTCTTTCACATCGCTGTGGAGGAATTTTGGCCCACTCTTCTTTGCAGAATTGTTTTAAATCAGCCACATTGGAGGGTTTCCTGAGCATGAACCGCCTTTTTAAGGTCATGCCACAGCATCTCAATTGGGTTCAGGTCTGGACTTTGACTAGGCCACTCCAAAACCCTCATTTTGTTTTTTTTTAAGCCATTCAGAAGTGGACTTGCTGGTGTGCTTTGGATCATTGTCCTGCTGCAGAACCCAAGTGCGCTTCAGCTTGAGGTCACGAACTGATGGCCGGACATTCTCCTTCAGGATTTGTTGGTAGAGAGCAGAGTTCATGGTTCCTTCAATCACAGCAAGTCGTCCAGGTCCTGAAGCAGCAAAGCAGCCCCAAACCATCACACTACCACCACCATGTTTCACTGCTGGCATGATGTTCTTTTTATCAAATGCTGTGTTCATTTTATGCCAGATGTAACGGGATGCACTCCTTCCAAAAAGTTCAACTTTTGTTTCATCAGTCCACAGAATATTTTCCCAAAAGCTTTGGGGATCATCAAGATGTTTTTTGGCAAAAGTTGAGACGAGCCTTTATGTTCTCTTTTTGTCAGCAGTGGCTTTCGCCTTGGAACTCTGCCATGCATGCCATTTTTGCCTAGTCTCTTTCTTATGGTTGAGTCATGAACACTGACCTTTACTGAGGCAAGTGAGGCCTGCAGTTGTTTAGATGTTGTTCTGGGTTCCTTTGTGACCTCTTGGATCAGTCGTCGCTGTGCTCTTGGGGTAATTTTTGTAGGCCGGCCACTCCTGGGAAGGTTCACCACTGTACCATGCTTTCTCCATTTGTGGATAATGGCTCTCACTGTGGTTCGCTGGAGTCCCAAAGATTTAGAAATGGCTTTGTAACCTTTTCCAGACTGAGACATGTCAATTACTTTTCTTCTGATCTGCTCCTGAATTTCTTTGGATCGCGGCATGATGTCTTGGGTTCAATATGGCCGACTTCACCCTGTCAGACAGGTTCTATTTAAGTGATCTCTTGATTTGAAAGGTCTGGCAGCAATCAGGCCTGGGTGTGGCTATAAAATTAATCTCAGCTTTCCACAATAATATGATTAATCACAATTACCTCATCATTTAACAAGGGGGGCAATTTACTTTTTCACACAGGATCATGTAGGTTTGGATAGTATTTTTCTCTTAACAAATAAAATCTTCACAGAAAAACTGCATTTTATGTTTACTTGGGTTATCTTTGTTTAATATTTAAATTTGTTTGATGATCTGAAACAGTTGAGTGTGACACACATGCAAAAAAGTAAGAAATCAGGAAGGGGGCAAATACTTTTTCACAGCACTGTGTGACACACATGCAAAAAAGTAAGAAATCAGAAAGGGGGCAGATACTTTTTCGCAGCACTGTAGAAGCTCTCATTCTCTCAAATGCAGGCCAAACTCTGTTTAAACAGTAAAACTAGGCAGTGCTAATCAAATAATTACCAAGATTCTGTCACTTTATTGCTTATCTCTCACCAAAAGATGTTTTCAGAAACATATTTTACAGTGCATTGTTTGGCTGTAATATAAAGAATTTGTGATCAACAAGTATGTGTCATACTGTTTACTGTGTTGTAAAAAATTGAGGCAGAAAAAACTGAGATCAAATGGTACAACTTAACAATGCTGATCAACTATGAACCAAGATTCTGTTACTGCATTAGTCTTCAGTCTTTTTTTTTGCACAATTTAAAATACACAAAACGACAAAGAGAAAGACAGAATACCCTGCAGGGAGGGCAAGAAACCCCAAACAGGCTTTTTTGAAGCCTCTAACCAAAAAAAGGTGAACATTTCACAATGTTGTAGGAAACACAAATGTTGCCTCTATTTTACTTAAAATGTTTTCAGAAACAAATTTTAGCATACCCTTCAACTTTAGTATGAGGTTTTTTGTTGCCAGTCGGCTGCCAATATTGTTTCCTATGTCAAAAGGGCCAATCTGCATTATGTCACACACTAGCTGGCGTGTTTTATCAGTCCTACGTGGCACTGTGCACTCTGGTAGTTGTAGGTTTTTCTTTCCTCTTGAGCAAAAAAGGAATCCCCCAGCCCCTTTTCTGTTTTCTCTGGTCAGATAATGGCACCAGTTTTAAAAGTATATGTCTCTTTCTACTGCACAGACAGGCTAGTTTTTGAAAAGTCTATCTTTCCAGCATTGTAATACTACTACTGCACTTGACTCTTAATAAGGAACCTGTTCATGTTTAAATCTGCACACATTTTGATGCTAAGCTTCTAGTTCATGACTGCTGATTTAATTCTGTTACTTATTCAGCTCTGTTTTGTAGATGAC